>NW_027096870.1:0-60000 GCF_019320115.1 Miscanthus floridulus
TAGAGCTCGTCCAACGTCAGGGAGTTCTTTTCCCACCAGTCGTTAACCGAGGGACTAGATCCAGAATGAATGACGAGAGAAGGAATCAAATTGGCGGCATAGAACCAGTCAGCACGCCAATCCCTCACAGAATCAACCAGGTCATAGTCAAAGAACTTTCTTTTAAGACCCTGGCGAAACTAAATCCCACAGCTGCCAAGAACATTGGTGTCTTCACGGCGGGGTTGAGGCTTCAGACGAAAGAAGTGACGGAAGAGAGAAAGAGAAGGAGGAATTCCAAGGAAAGCTTCACAGAGATGTACAAAAATAGAAAGATGGAGGACGACAT
This sequence comes from Miscanthus floridulus, assembly GCF_019320115.1. NCBI lineage: Eukaryota > Viridiplantae > Streptophyta > Magnoliopsida > Poales > Poaceae > Miscanthus > Miscanthus floridulus. The sequence goes on from NW_027096870.1 coordinate 329, forward strand.
TGGGAGTAAGATGATTCAAGCTAACCCCAAAATAATTGAGAAATCGATGAAGGAAGGCGGAAGTAGGAAGGCAAAGTCCAGCACAGATAAAGGAGACGAAAAGAATGATCTCACTAGGACCTAGAGCAGGGACCCGATGCTCACCTAGAGCTCTCCATTCAGCAATGTCCTTGCTCTAGATAAAGCCATCGCTAACAAGCTCGCAAAGCTAGTCTTCAGTAGTTGTTGGAGCCGGCCAAAACTTCTGGGCAGCCCTCATGGCCATGAACTCTTGGTTCTCGATCACGGAGAGGGATGACTCCTCATCCACGAAGGTTGCCTGGGACTTGCTCATAGCTTTCTTCCTACCCATGTACTAACGGAGGCAAAAGGCACTAGGGAATGAGAAGGCACGGACAATGGCGCTCAGATGGTGGCGGCAATGGCGACGGCGGAGTTGCGAAGGCTAGGGTTTTTAAGGCGAAGGCAGAGTACCAACGAAAAGGAGGACAAAGGCCTTTAAATAGATTTTACACCGGTAAAAATGTGGCCCACCAGGCCTGTTAAAACACAGTGTGAGAAACGCAACGGTCCATTTACTGACACAGCTAAAATGACGGAAGACACAAATCCACACAACGGTACAGTTCAACGGGTAGATTTCAGACTTATCCATCCAACAAAATGGCAGAGTTACCATATGGCTGCAAAAAGAACTCATCAGCCATGAAGCAACGGGAGGTTACCTCACAAGGAACATAACAACCCGGTTCTAACATAAAGAACTCGGGAATCTCATATACAACCAGGACATCAGCAGAATAAAGAATGACAACTCAGAAGACAAGATTCTCTCTATTACAAATGACTTCAAAAGATACAAGATTACACATCTTACAAGACCCAACGAACTAGGAACCACGATGGGCAAGTAGCAAAAAGGAACCCGAAAACAACTAGGCTCTGGAACGACTACGTGTTCCAAATCGCTACTCGGTAGAACAAATCACACTCGGCTACACTGTTTTCTTCAAAGGACGGACACGGTGCACCCAAGGCGGAAATCAGCAGAACGGCAGGACAACATGGAGCAGAGAAGGCCGGTAGGCATCTGTCTACCCAAGTCCGATGTGATGTTGGATATGGTGTTGATATGCACCGGACAGTCTCAAGACAAGCGGCGAGGATCAACCCAGAACTGTCAGATGAAGGAACGAAGCCCACATCACAAGACTCCCTCCAACTACTGCCACATACATCCTGGTACATTGCTACTGCGGGATTAGCCTACCTCTAATCCCTATCACAAGACTCCCTCCAGCTACGGCAAGACACACAAGAACTGCAAAATAAACCCGGGGGCTGCTCTACCTCACAAACTACCATATTCATGACTACAGAGAATTCAGAACAAGGAACAAAACGCTCAACGAATCAAAATAGCACTCTAGGAGGGTATTTATAGACCGAAGGAGCGGTGCACATGGACTAGGAGCACCAACGGAACAAGCCTAACAAAGGAAACAGTGAAAAGACAGAACTCAATAATGAAAGGGAACTCAGGCGTGAAGGAACAGTACTCAACAACAAGCATATTCGGGAGAATATACCAACACAGTACAAACCCGTGAACAAAAGGCATTTACACTCAACCACCACCATACAACTACACCTGACAACAGCAGACCCTACATCTAACAATAGTAGACTACCAGAGAATATGCCAAGATCATGTATCCGAGCTCTTTTTGAACAATGCTCGGGGGCTGCAATAGGGGAAGTTTTCAATTCGTTGAACAACTCAAATTCAAGACCCTCAACTTTTTGTTCCAAATAGCAAGAGGCTCGGGGGCTACACTCAAACATAAATTTTCAAACAGCATAAAGATTTAAGACCCTCCAACTTTTTGTTCCAAATAGCAAGAGGCTCGGGGGCTACACTCAGTGAGTGCACTTTTTTATTCAAAAAAGCACACATCACTCAGAAGACTTCTTCAAGATAGACGACTTCAAGGCCACACGACGAAAAGAACTCGGAAATAGCTATATCCGAGCTCTTCTCGACAAAGAACCCGGATACACGCTCGGGAGCCCTTCGACGAAGAATCTAGGTGATTTTAAGAAAATACCCTCAAGCTCCTTGTGCCAAACAGCAAGAGGCTCGGGGGCTACATCCAAATGGGAGTACTTTTTTCTTCAAAAAGGTACACTCCACGCGAAGATCTTACGAAGCGCTACACGGTTTCGCTCAAAAAAGCACTCGGACGATGCTTGTTCCTTCTCGGCAAGACCTGAAGGAACAAGACGAGGCTTCCATAACTCAACCATGAAGTGCTGGGGGCTTGTCGGTGCGGGACCCACGGGATACCCCGCACAGAAGGGAGAACTAGTCTAACTAGGATTCTTTTCCTGTACTCTTAGTAGTAGTATTACTCTGTAATCCTACTAGGAACTCTCATTGTAAACCGACTAGGACTCTGGCCTCCTGACTATATAAAGGAGGGCAGGGCTCCTTGGATTGGGGTTCAGAGAACAATTGTACGACAACACTTTACGATCAATCCAATGCAAAGGCTAACGCTGACTGGACATAGGGCTATTACTCGATCAAAGATCGAGGGTCCGAACCAGGATAAATCGACTGTCTCTTGCATTTATCGTTGAGTTCCGCATACGCTGAAGCCCGAACATACTGCCCTAGGGACCCCCGTGGCAGGCTATCGGTGGTCAAACATCGACAATGGACTACATGAACTCTTGGATGTATGGTTCGTTAAGACACGACGCTCTTTTCCATGATGAGGTGGACAAATTCATCAAAGCGGCAGAGAAGCATGCAGCGACGTTGAAAGAGAATAGTGACATGATTATTTGTCCCTACAAAGATTGCAAGAACCTTATTGCATTTTGAGATGTGAGTACCATCAAAGAACATCTAATTAGGAGAGGATTTGTTCCGGACTACACAATGTGGATTCATCATGGTGAAACAGTGGTTGTTGATGACAGCGACGATGATCTAGCTGATGAAGCTAAAACCCAAGCATACTTGTCCCAATTCATAGACGATCTTGAGCAACAAATGGATCGTGACTATGGCAATCAACAAGGTGGTGGCTTTGGCAATCAACAAGATGGTGGCTTTGGCAATGAACAAGGTGGTGATGATGCTGGTGGTGCCAGCAATGATGGCGAAGCACGTGAGGGGGATGCAGATGACGATGATAATTGGACGAAATACTTGGGGCCTTTGGACCAGAAATATTAGAAAGAGCAAGAGAGGTCTAGAAAATCTTGAGAGGGTGACAAAAGTATCGAAGAAGACTATGTATGATGCTGAGAAGGGCTATCCGACATACTTCACACTACTACGTTTTGTGCTTGAGCTACTCATCCTGAAGGCTAAGTACGGCTTGTCGGACTACAGTTTCGATGATCTGTTGTGCCTCATGTCACGGTTGCTCCCACAGCCGAACATAGTTCCTGCCAACACATACCAAGCGAAGAAGGTTATAAGTCCACTCACATTGGGGGTTGAAAAAATCCATGCATGCCCCAACCACTATATCCTTTTTCGGCGTGGCACATCATTCGAGACTTTAGATACATGTCCTAGGTGTGGGGCTAGTCGGTACAAGAACAATGACCTTCAAAGTGGGGTGGAAGCCTCCATAGGAAAGAGAAAGAAGGGTGGGAAGAAGGTGGTGCAAGAATCTCAGCCCCCAGAGGAAACTCCATTAGGCAACGATGCAAATAAGAGAAGAATTCCTGCCCTGGTTATGTGGTACTTGCCAGTTACTGACCGCTTGAGGCGTATGTTCCAAAACCCTAAGGAAGACGCACTGATGACATGGTGGGATGATGAGCGCAAGGTGGATGATGATACGATCGCACACCTGGCCGATTGTATCTAGTGGCAAGCGTTAGATGCCAAGTACAAAGCAGAATTCAGTGATGACCCACGGAATGTATGGTTCGGCTTGAGCACTGATGGAATGAATCCCTTCAATGAGAGGATGGCCGACCACAGCACATGGCCAGTCATCTTGACCATGTACAACCTCCCAACGTATTTGTGTCAGAAGAGGAAGTACCTTCTCCTCACCATTCTTATCTTCGGCCCCAAACAACCAGGCATTGATATAGACGTGTTCTTGGAGCCTCTGATGCATGAAATGGAGAGTCTATGGAGGTATGGGGAGCTGATGTACGATGCGTTCTGGCGGGAGGACTTCATATGCAAAGCAATAATATTTGTTACTACCAATGATTACCTCGCGCTATTTGCCCTGTCTAGACAGTTCAAAGGCAAGACTAGATGCTTAGTCTGTTTGGATGGTACTAAATGGGTGTTCCTAGATGGATCTAGGAAGATAGTCTGTTTGGATGATGACACCTCATCAAGGGGATATGTAAGTCCCGAGGATCCTTTCCCACGAGAACCTAGACGGAGGCCAACGGAGGACGAGTTGGACAAGGATTTTGATCCAAACAACGAGGTACGGATAAAGCCTTAGTAGCTTGTAAATTTGGCTAATGCTATGGCTATATGTTACCTCTGCTAACACTTTTGACCTACCATATACATAGGTCATCCCTACTCAATATCTAAAAAGATGATGTCGGCCTCCGGCTCGTCTTGCCGAACAATACGTAGCGGGGCAAAGGAGATCAGAGGAAGGAGCCACAGATACTCATAATGAGGCCTCCGCTCCACAACCTCAGGACACTACCACGACTGAGACTGCCCAACCAAAGAGGAAACAAGGGGGGATTAGAAAGCCAAACCAATATCATGACAAGGCATGCTATGTGATAATGGAGGTTGGGCCAGATGGGCAGATCCTTGAGCCATATACATACAGGGCAAAATTCCATAATCACATCGGGTTTGTAGTTAGAGATAAGTTGAACCCAGCTATCTGTGGCTAGAATCTTGTACCTATGAGCCAAAAGGTAGACCTATGGGAGAAGCTGAAGCAGAACTTCAGGTTTCCAGAGGGAATGCACGAGTTGGTACAAGAAAATGCTTTTAAGATAATGGGGCAGAGCTTCCGACGTTGGCGGTCAGATCTGAACAAGAACTTTATCCAACAGAAGTTAACTCCTTTCCATGAGTATGGCAACATAACTCCTAGTCAATGGGAGGAGCTCGTGGCTGAGAAGACTTCAGAGGCATCATTGGCCCTCAGTGCCCGTAACAGCGAGCAGGCGAAGAAGAACCAACACTACCCTCGTCTAGGCCCCGGTGGCTACGCTGGCAAGCAAGAGGTCTTAGGAAGATGGACGCAGAGGCCGAAGCTGCCGGGAATACAAAAGTGTAGAAGTTGAAGCCACACCTCAAACAGTGGATATATGTGGGGAGTGTGGATTCATCCGGTAGTAGCCTCAAGTTTGCTAAGCCAAAGACCGGAGAGGTAGTATCAAATATACTGAAACTTGCTGAAGACAAGGAGAAGGGCGCATTCAACCCTTCTAGAGAGAGGGACAAGCTTACCGTTGCCTTGGGAAACCCCGAGCACACAGGACGCACCGGGGGGCTAGGGATGAGGATGTCCTGGAAGCACGAATTCGTAGAGGAGAGGCACATGTACAAGAAATATGGCAAAGACCGAGAGTCTAATCTTGAGTGCCAAGTGAAGGCTCTAGTTGAAAAGATGTTGGTGGAGAAAGGACTGTCTATGATGGAGCCACAGACACTAATGGGGCCGCCGGGAGAATTGGCGGTAGTTGGCAGCCCTCCGGATGTTCACAACAGTCAAGGTTCCAATGCAACCGGAACCGCCATCGATCGCATACGGGCACCAACCAGATGCAAATTGGTGGTTCCGATGGGCAGGCAAAACGTGATCATTGAGGTGGCAACATGCGTGGCACATCCTCTGGGCGGCACGTGGCACAATAGGGACATCCCGCAGGACTACACTCGGGTCGAGGTGCATACCATGAAGCCCAAGTTCATGACTTGGAAGATAGAACACCCTACTACCGAGGGGCTCGTGTTACTCGGAGACGTCATGAACCAATTCATCCTCTGGCACAGACGGGACATTGTATTGACTGAGTCTTCGCCAACTCCGACTGAAGTTCATCCTCTAGAGTGACCCATCGAGGACGGGGAGGTATACTCACCGCCCATGACCATGACCACCACATGCTAGAGACTTCTCCACCTCGTACCGAGCAAGGGCATGATGACATGCCACATCCTTCTCCACCTCGTACCGAGCATGGGCATGATGACATGCCACGTCCTTCTCCAACTCATACCGAGCAAAGGCATGATGAGATGCAACATCCTTCTCAACAAGCGCAGCCGATACATGAACAACAAGTGTCTCATGAACAACAATTGCCTCGTGAACAGCTGATACATGAAGAACAAGTGACCCCTGGAGCAGGTGATGCACAAGTTGACAAGGACGTGCCCGAATGGGAAGCTCGAAACAAAATCCCAATCAAGATAAGGCCATCGTATGCGGGCATTAATGACGTCTCGTCGGTGCGCAAGTGGATGGCCCATGACCAGTTCAAGCCAAAGAACCAAGTAAAAGAATTCAGAGCACCAGCTTCTGAGGAGGGCACCACTAGCAAACTGCACAAAGGGTTTAACAAGTATCCAACTATTGATAACCTCAAATGGTCAAATGTTTGCCTGGATAAATATGAAAAAGGTAAGAACTTCCTACCAAACCAAGTCATACAGTGCTTGCCATGTGGAATGAGAAAGTTCCACGATTGGTACTTGCGTGCTCAGATAACAGAACTAGAAATCTTACAAGCATGGATCCCTGCCGGCACATTTGGAGCTCCAGGTGGGCAAATTGCCGTTGAGTTTAAGGATATCCAGGCATGCTTCCACCTCAGACGAATGGAAATGAATCTAATTCGCATGTGGTGCCTGTAAGTCCTTGCCCTCTCGATATGATATTAATGTAATATTTTGATTTTGTTGTAACTAACCCGCGCCGTGATTTGTAGAATGCAAGCGGACTTTGTGAGAAAGAGGCCAGCTCTGAAACATGGGTATATAGACCCTTCACCTATAGCATCAACTAATTTTAATTACCCTAAAGAGTGGAAACTAGATTGCAAAGAACTAGGAGGTGGAAAGACACTTAAGGAGAAAGAGGACATCAGGAACAAGAAAATATTGGAAGAGTCCCTCAAGGTTGCGGCATACATTGCCCTATGTTTTAAAAATCTCCAACAACACGATACTATATGGATACCATACCACTTCAAGTAAGTTTGACTGTATACTTAGCTTTGTTCAATATACTTTGTTCGATGCAAAAGAGCTTATGTGTTCCTTCTATGACTAAATTCATGCAGCGATCACTAGATTTGTATAGGCGTCTGGCTCTCACATAGCATGGCATGGGTCTTTGATTCAGCGGATTTCCCAGTCGAGACATACAAAGACTTCATAGCAATTGTCAAGATGTATACATAGTGACAATCCTCATTTTAGCTACTATATTTGTATACATACTTGTAAGGTTCAATGTGGGATACTAACAAGTTGCATTTGCTAAAACCATTGGAATAGGGCATTCAGGCACTATGTCTAGGAACATAAGGGGAGGCATCATCCAAATAGGAAGGAAAAGTTGTATGTTAAAACTCAATGTGCGGTAAGTGTCATTTACTTTGGTACTCCATATATTACGTGTCTATCAATAGCATTACTTAACATCTCCATATGCAAAACACACAGTGCCCCAAGCAGAAGCCTGGGAGTCTACATTGTGGATACTACACATGTATTATAATGAGTACCATCGGTGGCTACAATAGAAACCCCAATCTGGTAAGTTTGAGCCTCTTCGCTCGTAGTATGAAAAGTTTGCATATGTTGTGATATAGTAAACCTAAACTTGCTCTCTTGTAGTTGGAGAAAGAGAAAGACACGAGAAGAAACCCATACAAGGATGACGAGCTCTTAGCGATGGTCGGCGACCTTTGCAACTTCATAATGGACCAGATTGTGTACCATAAAGGTACTTACCATCATCTTCTTTCCGACTTAGATAGTAATCCTCTATACCAACACCTTCGTGAGACTGATAGGCTAGCCCTAGGCCGTTGATGACAATGTGGACTAGTGGTATGGTTTGGATCAGACTCTGGAACGGTTTGGACTTTGTTTTGCATGTGGACTTGTGGATGGAATTATGACTTGTGATGATGTTCTAAATAATGGTCTTATGTTTGTGGATGTATATATGTATATTTGTGGCGGTCAGATTCGAATTTGAATTATATATATATGTGGTCAGATTTGAATTTGAATTATTTTTTTTGCTGGAAAATCCACTGTAGGGGCGGTTCTTGATTGAACCGTTCTTACAAATACACACAACAGGGGCGGCTGGTGATACAGTCGCCCTTATAGAAGTCCACTACAGGGGCAGCTGATATTACCAGCCACCCCTACAGAGGGCACTGTAGGGGCGGCTGAAAACACCAGCCGCCCCTATAGAGGGCACTGTAGGGGCGACTGAAAACACCAGCTGCCCCTACAGAGGGTACTGCAGGGGCAGTCAGGAAACCACCCCTACAGAGGCACCCTCTGTAGGAACACCCTGGGAAGGGCGGCTGGCGCAGCCGCCCCTATAGAGGCTCTAGAGCTGCCCCTACAGTTAACTTCTGTAGTAGTGAGGACACCCTAATGGATGAAGTCTAGGCTCTTGAGTGTGATGAGTGGTGTATGTAGTTTGCATCGCCTGGCTCCTCAGCTTGAATATGCGCGTCGTCAGCCTTCACGTGCGCGGTGCTGGCGAGCTCGGGGAGTTGTACGTCGCTTCCTTGGCTGACGCCTGCTGATCTGCCAGGATGGCTCGCGCAGAAGCACGGCGAGTCCCGCGGTAGGTCGTGTAGTCGCTGTTGCCGAAGGATGTTGCCGCCGCCGTCAGAAGCCGAGTTGCCACGAATGGCGTTAATCTTGAGATCCCATCTGGTTCGCCATGGGATCAACATGCATACCCCTATCTGACGCGTCAACTATCGACAAAAGATGCTCGACTATCCACCAAGGAGGCAACCCCACAATTACCCACCTTGGCCATTAAAAACATAATCTAAAATAAGCCCCAACCATTGTGTTCAAATTAAAGTCCTCTAACTTTACATCTAAATTACCCATGTCTAACATGAAAGATAATTTAAAATACCTACTAACGAATTTATAAATTATCTACCTTTATTATTATAAAAGATAATGCAAACTAATATTCTACTTTTACATTTAACTTATTCATATATGTCGTCGTGAAAGATAATATAAGGTATTACCTTCATATTTGTATGTACCATAGCCATTATAAAAATAAAAAATATATGAAATCTATACATGAAAAAAAATAAACATGAGAAATAAATATTTCATAAAGTACACTAGAATCATGAAGTATACATATATTATTACAAAAAAATAAGTCCATATCCATAAAAGTATGATACATATATATATATTCTATAATCGTGAAATAAAATAACTATAATGCTATGTCCTACCATGTATATCAAATAAACATGTATATATTAGAATAACTATTTATTTTAACAACTTATAAAACATGAAAAAATGTTCACTTAACAAACCACATAGTAGTAACACTATATATTAATACTCCATGATAATAAATTTTATAAGTTATTATTTTAAGTAAGTGTATACATATTTACTAAACTTTATGCCATACCAATATTCTTAATTTAATTTTATGCACTCTATGATATATAAATAATACTACACATATATTCCTGTGATATAACAAATTCAACATGTTTAGTGTCAGATGCAAGCCGAGTTTCAACTTATGTGGAAAAAATACTACTAGGACCTAGACTCTTCTTAATAAAGCCTAGACTCTTCTTAATAAAAAACAATTTTTGAATAAAAGATAAAGAACACTAGAATTTCTAATTAACATGTGTAAAAATTGCAACAACTTGATTAAAATTTAAAAAATAAACTATAGATTTACGAAGTCAAAAAAGGATTGTATTAAGAGTTTATATATCTTAAAACTAGATTTCAACTACATACATACTCCTATCACAATAGAAAAAAGATAAATACTAGAAATTCTAACTAGAGGTCCACCTGGAGCCTGCATTTTAATCCTCTCAAGACTTGAATGGACAATAAAAGATAGATCCTATAAATTTTCATAAAAAACAGAAATATTTTACCAACAATTAGGTATAACCTAATCACCATTGATAATAATAGCTACTAGATCTGTTCTATTTTCTAAATAATTATCCACTTTTGTTGTTGTGTAAAACAATATAAACTAACTTAAGACTCCAATTTATATTACCTGCATATGTTGTTAAGAAACATGATCTAAAGTAGACCTAAATTTGCATTTAATTGCCGATGTCCTCTTATTATGATCGATTACATAACTCAATTTTCATCTCACTATTAAAAAGTTAATTACCCCCTACAAATCTACATCTCAATTATCAACATCTCCTATAACAAGAGCAAATATATGTTTGTACATTACCCAACCTCTATCAAATATAATAAGATTTAATTAAAGTAAATATACACACTGTGCCAGCATGTATGAGCAAAAATACATATGTTTTGTTTTATCACATAAAAACTATTTTCTTAACAACTCATATATTAATGATTTAAAACCATATTAGTAACCATAACATATAATTTATACAGATTGTTACTTTAGATATATTTATGTATTTTACCTAAAATGTTTGATATGTCTACATTGATAGTATAGCCAAAACTACAAATATAATTTCGTGATGGCTACATTTTTCTGGCCCTTTAATAACACTTTAGAGTAAAAGGTCAAGCACTATATGAGGTTTAAGTATTAAAATTCTCTTGAGGTTAGCACTAAATCTCACTTCAAACTCTACGACTTATCTTAAGCGATATGGTGCATGTTTCAAATAATGGCTTATGCTATTGAAGTATTTAAGAATATACTCTATGACCATAAATCCTTATTTTAAAAAGTGCAAAAAGGAGTGTTAACGAAAGATACAATAAGCACAAGAGTTTCAACGTAACTTGAGATGAGAGACAAAATACATAGCAGTCAATAAGAATAAAATTTGGAAAATCAAAAATTGGATTCATGACTTGAGAAGACACATGATGCAACAAGAGCCACCAAGATCAATGGTAAGGTTTCAATGTAATTGCATATTTAAAATATATAGAGGTGTCATGCAAAGAAAAAATTATAAATATGGATAGATTAGTATATAAATTAGTCCTTGAAAAGATAGTAATTAATAAGTTTATGATAACTAGATGTAGACTACAGAGTAACTATTATGTGTAGTATGTTAGAACATAAACAAAGAAAAAACATACAATTTAATATAAGTAGTTTTTTATTAGTTAGCTATACTTCCTCCATTCCAAATTATAAAACGTTTGAGTTTTCTAAGTACGTAGCTTTTGCTATACACTTAGATGTATACTATCTAGATACATAGTAAAAATAATATATTTAAAAAGTCAAAACCTCTTATAATTTGGAATGAAAGGTTTATTAATAAGTACCTAATACTTATATATCTTTCGAATTCTAGCCCGTGCGAGAGCACGGGTTGATGGACTAGTATAAATGAAAGCCAGTATGTAAGCACTACAAATAAAAGACTGTTACTTCAGAAATGTGGGCATATTTGCTAGGATTACTTAGTGGTTTCAAAGCTTGACTACTGAAGACGGTAGTGAAGGGAATGAATATATATATATACACATATATAATGCCGTTATTCGTCCACAAAGAATTGCATGGACTCACATGCTATTTCCATTTGCAACATATGACTTGTGTGAGCCCAATTTCCAAATTGAAGTAAGAATCCTGAGTCCATGAGCACATCTCCAAACAGTCCACAATATGCATCATTTTGGAACCCTGCAACAAAATCTTTTACGATTTGGGCCACTTGGTGACTCAGACTGGATCACACGAGCAACAAATATAACTAGCATGGCAGGCGCGCTACGTCGTGCCGGTGCCGGGAACACGGGTGAACAGTTTTAAAACAGTGACTGCCTCCGATTTATTCCTGGTTGAGGGATTAATTAATATAATGACCCTCCTGGGACGGGCCTAAAAGAAAGATTATTCACAAAGTAATTTCTGTACCAATTTCATCGCTTTTTCCGTGAGCCTATACACACACAGTAACACAGACAATTTTCACGAGCAGCGTAATTAAATATAATTTTCACAGGTGTGTGTCCAAGGTCAGTACAAATATGCTTTCACTGGCGGTGGCCTATCAACCGCATGTGAAAATCGATTTCCACGGGTGTGTCCAAGGTCAGCACAAATATGAACTAGCACGTAATTTAGACATAGATAAGTGTTTGTAGAGATCTAGATATCCGATGGGTTAGAAAAGCTGCCAGGACGGTCACTGGGCGTGGGCGTGAACCGCGCTCTCGACCGCGACAGCCGATCGATAGCTAGGCAAGCTCCGCCAGGAGGCTGCCGTGTGTGAACGCGCTAACTGAAGGTGAGTGAGTCGTCATGCGGGACTGCTGCTACAGAGATGCAAACAGTTTTAAACAGTGACTGCCTCCGATTTATTCCTGGTTGAGGGATTAATTAATATAATGACCCTCCTGGGACGGGCCTAAAAGAAAGATAATTCAGAAAGTAATTTCTGTGCCAATTTCATCGCTTTTTCCGTGAGCCTATAACACAGATAATTTTCACGAGCAGCGTAATTAAATATAATTTTCACAGGTGGCTAAACCAACGTGTGTGTCCAAGGTCAGTACAAATATGCTTTCACTGGCGGTGGCCTATCAAGAAATTTTTTAAATTTTAACATTTTTTCGAAACTAATTTTAAATCTAACACTCTCGTTTTTTTTTTTAAACTAACACTTTTGGCCGCGCCTATTGCCCTGGCGCGGCCAAATGCCTGTGCCGCGCCATGCATGATGGCGCGGCCAAATGCCTGTGCCGCGCCATACATGGTGGCGCGGCAGAGGGTTGACGTGGCGGCGACCAGAAGCGCTGACCGCTGACGTGGCTGGGCTCTGCCGCGCCCCAATCCATGGCGCGGCAGAGCCGGGTATAACCTCCGCCGCGGCCCGCGTGCTCGAGCAGTCGTCGTTCTCCGAGCAGCGTAGCAAGGCAGCCTGGCCGCCACGCCCGCCTTCGCCTGTGCCTGCCCACCGCTGTGCACGCCGTCTGCCGCGGCCGCGTCCGCCCACGCCAGCCAGCCGCGTCCGCCCGCCCACGGCAGCCAGGCAGCCCGGCCGTCGGCCGCCGGGTACGGCTGCCGCGCCCGCACGTCGGAGCGCCAGAACCTCCGGTCATGCACGGCGGCTGCCCTGTGCCCGCGCCTCCCGGCCCGGTCTTGCGCGCTGCAACGAGGTACTCCACTAATATAGTTAGCACAGTTAATAAAGTTAGTAAAATTATTAAAGTATAGTTAGTAAAGTTACACTACTACACAAACTTTAATGGAGGCGGGCGTTTTTTATTTTCCGCGGCGGGCAAAGCCGTTCGCCGCGGCCTAGAGGCCACGGTAAATCGTGGCTTAACCGCGGCGGGCGGCTTTGCCCACCGCGGTTAACCGATTTACCACGGCGGGCGGTGTAACGTGCCCGCCGCGGTAAATATACTTTTACCACGGCGGTCACGTTGAACCACCCGCCGCGGTAAATTATTTTACCGCGGCGGACACGGTACACCGCCCGCCGCAGTTATGTTCGTTAGCCGTGGCGGGCATTATTATTTGCCCGCCTCGGTAAATTATTTCCTGAATTAAAAAAAATACAGCAGGCATATAATTAAATTCAAATTCAAATTCAAATTCAAATTCAAATTCAAATCACATCCAGATTTCACAGATTAAACTTAAAAAGTATGCAGGCATTACACATGAGATAATATACATATATATACATTCACTTAGTCGTTCTTGTCATCGTTAATTCATTACATTTACATATTAAAGTCGTTATACATGCCCTAAGGAGTAATCTTGCGGACGCATCATCGTGGGTCATTTTCTCAGCCTCTCGTACTCCGGTAAAATCGCTAGCTGGCTGTTCTCATTGAAGAACGTGCTCCCTTCAAGCACGCATTTGTCTAAGACAAACTTACATATGTCCGCCTTTGTCTGCTTGAAGGAGTGTTGGGTGCTCTGCACGTCTCTCCACCAGTTCAATCCATTCTTGAGCACCCTCCAACTGCTGCTGTACTGCTTGCACTCCCTCAGGTACTCACAGACGTAGAAGCCACAGGTTTGTGATCCTACCAGTTGTTTGGCACACTGCATGATCGATACACAAGTATTAGAATACAGGCATTAGAACGCTTATGAACAGAAAGCACAATTAAACCTTTCAAATACTTACCGGAAAGTTGTATCTGATTTTGATGCGGTTCTTATGCTTAGCCTTAAAATTCTCTGTTCTTCGATCATAGCATTCAGGATCCTTCACGTACTCCTTATAAGCGCTATACGAAATGTACTAGTATTAGGCAGGGCATTAGAACGCATATGAGAAGACAGTTCAGTCACTTACACTCTGAGGCAATCTTCAAAGGCCTTGTACCCTTTTAAGTTTGGCATTCTCAACGAATCAAATACGCAGGCCCTACCATCCTGAGGGTAGATGATAAATGCAACCCAGTGACCCTCGAGGCCTTGGCTGCGCCATTGAAACAAAATACAGGTTACAATGAGAAATAATAATACTAGCTAGCTACCCACTTATCTCTACAGGCATGTCTTCGACTTACCCAAAGTGGTAGGCAGCTATGATACACCCATTTCTCCTGATCTTCTTCATTGCTCCTAGTATGTACCTTGAAATGTTCAACTTCTCATTGTCCATCAGTTTCTTCCTGTGCACCTCTCTCTGTCGCTTGGTCAAGTCTTTCATGGTTGGATGATTATCATCTAGGTGGTAACCAATGATGACTCTTTGAGCAATATGCATTGGAGATAGATAGATAACATCAAGTTTTAGTTCCTTGGATATATAGGCCATCAACCTGCAAGGACAAGCCATCGTGGCATATATAAGTAGTCTTGACCGATTCAAAGGCAGGTGATATGTGAAACTCGCAATTCATCACTTACATAGAGAACAAGGTGACTTGGGCGATGTCAAGGTCTTGTTCCCGTAGTAGTCTGTACATGTCGTGGAAGTCCACGGGGAGTTCTACATCGTTGCCGGGCAAGTGGAAGTACTCCGCCACAACCTTGACTAGAAAACCATGTAGGCCAGCTTTTGCCGCTTCCATGTACCAGAGATGAAACCTCCTTGTCTCCCACCTTTCCTCGTCGACGAGCTGGGCCTTGGTTATCATGAACTTCCCATGCTCGTAATGGCCGGGGCAGTCATCCGATTCAGGAAATAGATGGAAAGGTGATCTCCTCCTGGGATAGAAATGTTAGTACCATATTATGGCAAAGAAAAGTTATTAGCAAATTATGCTCGCCGCTACCATACCTTTCGAACTCAAGTGAGTATGTGAGATGCCCTTGGTCGCCTTTAGTCTTCACCGGCGGTGGAGGACAGTGGCTTGTGCTCGCAATGGCAGCAGGCGGTCCTTTGCTTGTGCCCTTAGACGGACTATCAGGAGGTGGAGGTGGACTTGTTGTTGGAGGAGGAGAACGAGGGTGAGGGCTTGTGCCTCGGGGTGACTTCCTTCCCTTGTCATCCCCGCCATTGCCTTCGTCATCGCCATCGCCGTGATCCAGATCATCGGGGGGACAAGATCCGACAATGGATGGTTGTGATGCTGGTGTCGCCATCGGCGTAGAAGTCGGCGTTGAGAGAATGATCTATATGTCGTCCTTGTTCCACAGGACTTTGGAACCAATGGCAGCTGAAAGGATCGTTACCCCTTGTGCAGTTGGATATTCCATTTCAAATTCTTCGTATTGGGTCGCATACCATGTAAGTATCACGGCAGCATAGTTGGCAGGGATCTGGTCTTGGTTGAAATCTTTGATATCTTCTTTGGGGTGCATGTAACCCTCACCCACGGTCAACTTTTTCGCCCTGCCGAACGGGATGTTGAGGTGGACGCGCATGGGTTGCCGGATGTCATCGATGGGGTGCCTTGGGCGATCCTCGATCATCGGCAGTGGCTGCCCTTGTGGAACTTGAGGCACGGCCACGCCAGCCTGGCGAAGCATCTGTGACCTCATCGACACCATATCTGGGTCATTGCTCGTGAAGGCTTCTTTTATGGACCGACTGATCATTTCGACCATGCCTTGATCATAGCCCTTCTGAAAGATGCCCTCCTTGTACCTCTGCCTTGACCGGTATGTGGCAGCGTCGGATTGCCATGACTCCACTAAGTTCCAGCTCATCTTCGACGACATGACACAGACGCGGCCACGGTGCTCGGGGGTTCCCAGCGCCAGGGTCAGCAAGTCCTGGCCCCTGCGAACCTTGAAGCTGTCCTTGGATTTAGCGGCCTCGATGAGAGCCCTCTCCACCTCCTCAAACTTGGGCTCATTGAACTTGCTCGCGCCCTCCTTGAGCTTCTTCGGCTTGCGGGCATAAATGAAGTCCTTAGCCCTCAAGTCTACACTGTCGTACGGATCGGGAAGCCCGGCGGCAGCTCTAGCCCTTTCTTCCTCCCGCCACTAGGGCCTCTTACCAGCAAACCCAGTCATGCCCAAGTGGTGGGGGTGCAGGTTCTTCTTCGCGAGTGCGCTGAACTTGGCGCTCTTTGCCTTTGCTTCTTCTGTTGTTCTTTGTTTGCAGAACTTCTTCCCAGTGATGTTCCTTCACCATAGTGTATTTGACACAGGGTGACTTGCCTAGCTTCAGGTAGTACCTGGTCAGCATGGACTTGAAGTTTCTAAAGGCTCTTCCTGCCATGTGCATGACCCACTCCCTGCACTTGTCTAGATCGGTGTCCTCGGGATAATGGAAGCTCCTTGTCACCTCACCCTAGATATGTGTCTTGTAGTCGACCGGGACATTGTTCCACTCCTCCCAAGTGATCTCCACCTTGTCCTTGACTATACATGCCACCTGGTTGCTGAACTTGGCAAGGACCGTGGGTGGCGACAACGGGTTTCCCTCTGGTCCCACCTCATGGATCACATGGACTTCGCCGTGGATTTCCCTCCGGTGCCTCCCATGTTCCCCCCTTCTCAGCTTTGTCCTCTGACCACTAGACTTGCCTGAAGTGGTTGGAGATGGAGCGGGGGGTTCTTTGTCACTGACTTGTTCCTCCTCGAAATTCAATTCTCGAGGCACCACCGGCATTTGTTCAGGGTTTGGAGACCGCGCACTTTCAACTTCGTCGTCCCTCGGTTGGTAGGTCGGATCATCTTCGTCCTCTATACGACGTTTCTTTGTTGGCCTCGGGGTCACGGACACTTGGCTCTTGAGGCTAGTTGATGATGATGCACTAGGGGTAGGGTCGCGCCATTCGCTTATCGGTTCCTCCGCCATTGGAAAGCTACAATGAATACATATTTCAGTTGTATAGACACAGTTATAGAGTAGTAAAGTAGAGTAGTACTAGAGTAGTAAAGTAGTAGTAGTTGGCTCAGATTTGCCCCATTGTCATCACATCGCTTTTAAACTGGTTGCTTGTATCTGGTATACAAGCCATCCTAGTTTAGCGGGGGCACTCGATCATCATCGCCGCTGCCTCAGCATAAAAGGGTTCACATCATTGCATATGCCACTGCCTCAGCAATAAGTTTAAAAGTTCATCATTGCATATGCCAAAAAAGGAACCAGCCCCATTAAACAAAAACCTTTCACAAATCAAAAACAGGAGCAACAGTAGTAGAATAGTAGTCGAGGGAGTAGAGGAGTAGAGGAGGAGGGAGTAGTAGTAGGCAGTAGTAGTAGTATACTAGTAGTAGTATACTACTAGAAAGTAGTAGGCAGTAGTAGTAGTATACTAGTAGTAGTACAGGAGGGAGTAGAGGTAGGCAGTAGTAGTAGTATACTAGTAGTAAAGGAGGGAGTGACCAATTCATCTCAAAATTCTCACAAATTATATCAAATTTGGCAAAATTGCAGCAGAGTGACCAATTCATCTCAAAATTCTCACAAATTTAGCTCAGAATTAGTTTAAAGGCAAGGTGCATCATAGGTAGTGGCATATGCTCAGAATTTTGTCATAAATTTCTTTGGCATCATAGACAGCAAAAAGAATTGAATTCAAATGCTACGGGTCACCAAAAGCATCATAGATCAGTAGTATAGCAGTTCAGAATTCACCAAGTGTAGTATAGCAGTTCAGTTGAATTCAGAGTAGCAGCAGCAGTAGTAAGACAATAGTGGTAGAGAGAAATAGGTAATACAAGTACCATTTTACATCAAGCAGTAGAGTACCAGTAAGGGGATAAGTAGTAGCTAGCCATCTCAAAAAACTTTCACAAATAAAAAAATTTGCATCAAGATATAGAGTGTAGGCAGTAGACAGTAGAGTGTAGGTAGTAGAGTGTAGGCAGTGGATTAATGGGCATCATGGCAATTGGCAATGCCAAACTGCCAATGACAAGCAAGAGAGGCAAATGCCAAAAAAGTTCATCATTGCATATGCCAAAAAAGGAACCAGCCCCATTAAACAAAAACCTTTCACAAATCAAAAACAGGAGCATCAGTAGTAGAATAGTAGTATAGGAGGGAGTAGAGGAGTAGAGGAGGAGGGAGTAGTAGTAGGCAGTAGTAGTAGTATACTAGTAGTATAGGAGGGAGTAGAGGAGTAGAGGAGGAGGGAGTAGTAGTAGGCAGTACTAGTAGTATACTAGTAGTAGTATACTAGTAGTATTATAGGAGGGAGTAGAGGTAGGCAGTAGTAGTAGTATACTAGTAGTATAGGAGGGAGTAGAGGAGTAGAGGATGAGGGAGTAGTAGTAGGCAGTATACTAGTAGTGTTCACAGGCAAAAGCTATAGCTGTGCGTGTCCTGTCAGATTCAAGTGAAATACGATGAAGGTCATTCAGTAGTTCATACAACTGCAAAATAACCTCACAGTATCTATGCCCCCAATTGGAGGTTTGATTACTGAAAATATATAACTGATAGCAGATTGAATAAGTATTCACATGAAAGGAAAAAATATGCCATTTAACTGTACTAGAATATAGTAAAAATATCTTAGATGCATGAGACATGCAAACCAAGCAGCAGGATTATACAGACATGTTTTATTTCATTATTTGTAGACATTCCATATGCACATTACTAATCGAAGTTGTCAAACTATTTTCATGAACAGTTATTTCATAATTTTGTCTGTAGTAGTCGAGCACGCAAACCATGCAGCAGGGTAATACAGAAATGTTGCTTAATGTGTAGACATTCCATATGCAAATATAATAATCAAACTACTGAAATTGTTTTCATAGTTTCAGTTCATAAATAAAAAAATGAAATCCCAAATGCTATGTTTACTCATTATACAAAATCCAACCTTGTACACAAGAATGCAAGTCCACATCACAGAAGTTTACTTAGACATCAGTCCTGATGCGGCACAGCACAGTTTTGACTCTATCCGAAAAGAGCCAAGTATAAATTGGCACTTCTAGTTAAAATCATGTATTTGTATGCATTACCTATGCCAAACGAAATAAAATTGAGGAAGCGAAGCCCCGCAATCTGAAATATATGCAGAGGTTAGGTCACGTACCGCTGGTGGCGTTGTTTCCTTGCGCGCTGTGTAGTGCTGCCTGAACTGGAGAAGGGTGGAGAAGGCCGTCGAGGAATTTGGCAGCGGCGGATGGGTCGGAGCCGGCGACGCACCAGAGCTAGGGTTCCAGGGACGGGGCGCCGGAGGAGCACGGGGACGGGGCGCAGGCAAGGGAGAGGAGGATGGGGGCGGGGCATGGGCACGGGGGAGGAGGATGGGGGCGGGGGTCACCACGGAGGAGCTCGGCGGTGGGGATGGCGGCGGCGGCGCAATATTTCGGCAGCCCTTCGGGTCGAATTCGAGGGCGCGACGCAATAAGAAAATTTGTGCGAGCAGCGGCACATATATAGCCATGGATTAACCGCGGCGGGCAATATAATCCGCCCGCCGCGGTAAATGTTTACTGTAGCGGGCACCTTAAACTGCCCGCCATGGTTAATCGATTAACCGCGGCGGGCGCTGTTACGTGCCCGCCACGGTTAATATTTTTTCATTTGCTCACTGATATTTATTACCAATCTAAAACTTATTAATCTAAAATTTATGGGCACTGATATTTAGTACTGTGTAAGTAGTGTGTAAGTAGAGAGTAGTGTTGTGTAGTAGTAGAGTAGTACTGTGTAGTAGAGAGTAGTGTTGTGTAAGTAGAGAGTAGTGTTGTGTAAGTAGAGAGTAGTGTTGTGTAGTAGTAGAGTAGTACTGTGTAGTAGTAGTAGAGTAGTGCTATGTAGTAGTAGAGTACATGTGAGTAGTAGAGAGTAGTATTAGTACAATAGATAGTAGTAGTATTCTATAGTAGTAGTAGGTTGAGTAGTACTAGTAGAGTAGTATTGTATAGTAGTAGTAGTAGATTCAGTAGTACTAGTAGAGTAGTATGGTTCCATGATATTAATAATAAGTTACAAAACTTGTCTTCAATAGATCAAGCTATATTATTACATATATGTCTCTGGGATACATAAATCATTTTGGTGCAGGTGCTTTCACCGTCCTCTTCTCACCATCGGGGCGGGCCCACGGCATCATCCTGGACTTGTTGAATCGGTCCTCGACGGCCTTGATCTTCTTTGGATGATCGGTAAAAAGCTCGAGCTCTGTGTAGTTGTTGTATTGTTCGGGACTCTGCACCCCATCAGCTCCCACAATCTGCTGCTTTCCGGACACAACCACATGCCTTTTTGGGTCCTCTGCATATATATAGTAGGCCACTTGTGCGACATTGGTTGCTAGTACCCACGGGTCATCTTTGTAGCCGATACTTTTGAGGTCCACGGTGGTTAGCCCATAACTGTCCACTGCAACCGCATTCGGTTTGACCCACTGGCAACGGAAGACGGTTATGCGTAGGTTCTGGCCATAGTCAACTTCCCATATTTCTTCAACTTGCCCATAGTATTGCCTCCTCTGGCCCGTGTACTCTTCTTCGCCCTCGTATCGAACACCGCAGTTCTGTGCCGAGCTCTTCTTGTCCTTGTCTTTCGTGTGGAACCTGTAGCCCTAGACATCATACCCTTGCCACGTGGTGATTTGGCTGGATGGGCCTAACACAAGCCTCTTAACGGTCTCCGTATCTTCATCAGGGCATCCTTCAAGGGGTATGTGTTGCTCTTTGAGCCACTCTACGAAATTGCTCTTGTGATGGTTCTGGACCCATGCCTCCGTGCGTTGTCCATCATTAGCGGCGCGGATCTCTTCCAGGTTCTTTTCAATATATTTCTCCATGCTCACTAACTGATGAAGGATGCTGTAATGAGCTTCTTGCACCATTCGGTTTGCCACATCGGTGCGCACTTTTCGGCCTGTGCACCCCATCCCTGAGGTTTTGCCTTCGTGGTGATGGACAGGCAACCCAATCACCCTCCCATCTCTTATGTACCTCATACACCAGTTCACGGCCTCCTCCGTTGTGTATGCCTCGATCATAGAGCCCTCCGGGTAAGCGCGGTTATGGACGTATCTGTTGAGGGTGGACATGAACCGCTCGTATGTCCACATCTGGTGTAGGTACACGGGGCCTAGTTGATGGATCTGATCGACCATATGCATCATTAGGTGTGGCATAATATCAAAGTAAGATGGTGGAAAGCACATCTCGAGCTGGCAAAGGGTCTCCGTGATGAACTCCTTCAGGGCAGGCAGCTCAGCCTTATCAATGACCTTCTGAGTGATGTGATTAAAGAAGTATGACATCCGTGTGATGACCATCTTCATGTACTCTGGACGGATAGCCCTAATCGCAATTGGTAGGAACACCGTCAGCATGACGTGGCAGTCATGTGAGTTGTAGCCGGTCATTATGAGGTCTTTCATGGAGACCAGGCTCTTGATGTTGGAAGAGAAACCAGTCGGCACCTTGATACCCCTAAGCAACTTAAGAAAAGCCGTCCTCTCGTCTAGCGTTAGGTTGCAGGCGTGCACTCCTTTGGACAATCGCCATATGGAGGTTAAAACAGAGCGCCGTGCACTCCTTTGGACAATCGCCGCCGTCCTTATAGAGAGGATCAACTGCCGCCTTTTTCAACTCTCTGAAATTCTCCAACCACTTTGGGCAACCCAACACAACGTCGTCTTCATCGAAGTGTTTGACTAGATCTTCAACAAGCTGCACATCCTCGGGTTGGCTCACAGTATCCTGACCATCACCACCGTCGCCGGCTTCGTCGGCCATGTCTTGCATTAGATCATCCACCGTGATGTAATCACGACAACTGTTGTCACTGTCGGCTGGCGCAGCTGTTGCGGAAGGATCTTTATTCACCGGTGGTGCTGTCGTCGTCGGCGTCGAAGAGCTCACTCCAGATGCACCGCCACTCGCACCAACTCTTTCGCCATGAAATGTCCAGACTGTGTAGCCCTCGACGAAACCATACATGATCAAATGAGTTTGCACCTCGCTGTCTCGGTGGGCTTTCAGGTTCTTGCAACGAGAACATGGACATATGGTTGTCATCCACTTCAGTCTCTCACGGTGAGCTTTACCAACCACAATAAACTTCCTTAATTCAAAGAGGTACCGCGGATCATTCACTCTATCGATCCGGTACATCCATTCCGATCTATCCATCATATCTGCGAACATTATCCATCACAATCAACATTAAATAAAGAAGAATTAGGAGAAATTGATGATTTTTACGTCCAAAATCATGAAAAAGAGAGGAAATGACGATGTGAAAGATGAAGCATGCATCTATGATGAATCTAAAGTTAAAGAAATACATGACATCATTTTTCCATTAAAATTGATTTAGATCTAGATCTAGATCTAAAGAGAACTCTAGGTGATGGAAATAGAGAGAGAGGATGGAAGGAGAGAGGGAGAGCCTTTATGAACCTCTTATGATGTCCTCCTCCCTCAAATCCAAGCCCTTCAACTCAAATCAAAAGTTTCCTCAAATTTTAGGGCAAAGCCTCCCCCCATGAGTTTTGAGAGAGGAAGACCCGTAGAGAAGATGGAGGGTCTGTGCTCTGTATTTGTACAGGCTTTACCGCGGCGGGCAACATAAAATGCCCGCCTCGGTAAATCAACTCTTTACCGCGGCGGGCAGTTTAAAGAGCCCGCCATGGTAAACCGTATTAACCGCGACGGGCGATTCATACCGCCCGCCGCGGTAAATAACTATTTCCTGCGGCGGGCAGGTAAGGTTGCCCGCCGTGGTAAACCAATTTCCCGCAGCGGGCGCCCCGGTGGCCGGCCTCGCTGGCCGGCCACCGGTTAACCGTGGCGGGCAAAAAAGGTGCCCGCCACGGAGCGTATTTTGGCCACGCTGCGCAAATTGATTCCTGTAGTAGTGGTAATATCAACATTTGTATTTTCAAATAGATTTATTATAAAAATATATGACATGATTAATTCAATGATACTTATTTCGTATCATAAATATTATTTTTTATGTCTATTTCTCAAAGTTGAGATTGTTTGATTCCTCAAAATATGAGATGGAGACTTATTTTGCGATAGAGAGAGTAACCCAAAAACTAGACCAAGTCAGCAAAAGCCAAAAAGATTGCAGTATTCCAATTATTGTCACACAAGTGCAGGAAATGCTGCTGGTGGTGTCACCTCATCTGCAGTCCAAAATCCCAACACCGAAGTAAACGGAGACACGGCTTTGTTTTTCTAACTCCTGAAGTTCTTGGAACTAAAGCTTGCCAGAATAGACTGAGGTGTTCAATTAGCAATTTTGTTTTGTTATCATATAGTACCACCGTATATTCCGAATTATAGGTCGTTTTAAGTTTTTTAGGTACCTAGATATACAATATGTATAGATACATAATAAAAGTTATGTATCTAGAAAAATGACCTACAAATTGGAACAGAGGGAGTAGAAAAAAAATGCGTACCTTTTGAATCCGGGGTGGTACCGGTAGTTCCTCGTGGGCTGAACTAAATCTATTTTTCAGATAATAATGCTCTGGTTGTCATAAAGACTTGCTCTAATTCCCTACTAGCAACGTCTGTTCCTGTTCCATTTTGCCCAATTCGCACGGCATGACTAGTCGTCTAGTTGACCAGCTCACATAATGATACTAAGTCATCCGGCCTTCCACACAGAGTGACTACCCGATTGGTGACAGGTTAGGCAAGAATAAAATGTCCGGCAAAGACAAATATCTAACAAGTTGAGCTTGCTGTTAGCCATATAGTTGTGAGATGTATATACATCGTTGTATAAGGGCTTCCATGCATATTTGTATCCTATATAGGCTTCACGTTTCGGCCTTGGTCCCTTGGACCTTTCAGTAAAACACAAGCTACAAGTTAAAAAAAAAACACACAAGCTACAATTCCATGCATGGTATCCAGAGCTAGGTTCTAGGGTTTACCTACCACCGATCCCGTCATACTGCTTTTCTTCGAGCAACGTGGCTTCTTCCGCCAGCGCCTAGCTAGTGTTGCTCCCACCGCTACTTGTAGGGGCGGCTGGTACACCAGCCACCCCTATAATACCGGTTTGAAGGGGCGGTTAGTACATTTTTTCGGAAAAAAAATTCAAATTCGACCAGAACACTGTTTGTTTCCGCATATTCCATCCAGCGTTCGCGTTGCCGAACGCCCCGCAACCAACGTTCCGCCGAACGCCCCACGACCAACATGAGCGAGGAAAGCGAGATAATCCCGCCGAACGCCCTACGACCAACGTTCCGAACCGCGTTCGCTCAAGAGTATTATATAAACTACAAGCACAAAAGTATTATATAAACTACAATTACAAGTCCAATTCACAAGAATATATACAATCAATCATTAAATAGACACAATTCACAAGGTAAAACCAATGTCAAATTCCATACACATTGTTATCAACGTACTAGGGCTAGCCTTTCGGTCTAACGAAGGTGTTGGTACTGAGGATTTCTACCTAAGTCAAACTCTCGGTCATGGTAGGTGCCTTTGACGTGTACAATCTGGTCCAATATGAAGTTGCAAAGGTCTCCGACGAGCTGTAAGAGTTGGTCATCCTTGTATGGGTCTCTTTTCATTTCTTTCTCTTCTTTCCACTACAAGAGAACAAGTTTTGATTTAGTATTTCATACCATATACGAAGTTTTTATACTACGGGTGAAAAGGTTCAAACTTACCCGTAAGGGGTGTCTCTTGTAGGCACCGGTGTTACTCATCATAGAACATACATAGTATCCACAAAGTACACTCCCAGGCTTCTGCTTGGGGCACTATATGTTTTGCATATGAAAATGTTAAGTAATGCTTTTGACAGCCATGTAATGGAGTACTGAAGAAGTAAGTTACACTTACCGCACATAGTATTTTTATAGCCAGCTTTTCCTTCCTTGTTGGATCATGCATTCCGTAATGTTTAGTGACATAGAACCTAAATGCCCTGTTCGAATTATTTTAGCAAATACAACTTGTTAGTATCCAAAAGTGAACGTTACAAGTATGTATACAAACATATAAGCTAATGAGGATTGTCGATATGTATACGTCTTGAGAATCGATATGAAGTCTTTGTATGTCACCGGGTCCCTATCTATTGAATCAAAGACCCATGCCTTGCTCCTCCCGACATCGACGCCTATATAAATACAGTGGTTGCTGCATGGATTTAATCATAGAACTAGATAAGCTCTTTTGCATCGAATAAAATATATCGAACAAAGCTTTAAGTATAGAGTTGAACTTACTCGAAGTTGTATGGTAGCCATATAGTAGAGTGTTGTTGGAGAATTTTGAAAGCCAGGGCAATATATGCCGCAACCTTAAGGGACTCTTCCCTTAGTTTCACCGTACGGATGTGCTCTTTCTCCCGAAGAGTCTTTCCAGCAGCTAGCTTGAGGGTCTATATACCCGGCTTAGGGTAATTAAAATTTGTTTGTGCTATAGCTTGAGGGTCTATATACCCGGCTTTCACACTTGGCATTTGTTTGACAATGTGCACTTGCATTCTATAAATCACGGCGTGGGTTAGTTACAATAAAATTCAAAGATTACATTCATATCATATCGGGAGGACAAGGACTTATAGGCACCATGTGCGAATTAGATTAATCTCCATTGCTCTGAGGTGAAAGCATGTCTGCATGTCATTGAAGTCAAAGACAATTTTCCTGGATGGGCTTCCAAATGTGCCGGTGGGGAAGCATGCTTATACGAGGTCTATGCTCGTTGGGAGAATATGCAAGTACCAATCATGGAACCTTCTCATTCCACGTGGTAGGCGTTGGATGTCCTGGTTTGGTAGGAAGGGCTTGCATCTTTCATATGTTTTCGAGCAATCCTTTGACCTTTTGATGGCATCAACATTTAGATATTGCTTTGCTGTTTGGTGGAGTTTGTTAGTGACGGCCTCCTCAGAACCCCGTGATGGGACTTTTTTAACTTGGTTCTCAGGCTTGAACTGGTCATGGGAATACCACTTGGACACCGACGAGACGTCTTTCATCGGAACATAAACTGGTCTTATGGTGATTGGATGCTTCTTTCGAAGTTCCCATTCAGGCATGTCCTCATCTTCTTGTGCATCAACTTCTTCAGGAGGCACTCGTTGTTCATGTATCGGCTGTGCTTGTTGAGAAGACTGTGGCATCTCATCATGCACTTGCTCGGTACGAGCTGGAGAAGGTTGTGGCTTATCAGGCACATGCTCACTAGGAGGCGGGGAAGAATGTGGTATCTCAAGAATGTGGTGGTCACGAGACGGTGAAAATATCTCACTGACCTCAACAACTCGCTCCAAATTTGGGAGAGGGGGAGGCGGTGAAGAAGCAGTCAACATAATGTCCCGTTTGTGCCAGAGGATGAACTGCCCCATTACGTCTCCGAGTAACACCAGCCCCTCGGGAGTTGCGTAGTCTATCCTCCACTGCATGAACTCGGGCTTCACGGTATGCACCTCGCCCCTAGTGTAGTCCGGAGGTATCTTATTATTGTGGTGTAAGCCACCGGGAGGATGTGCCACACCCGTTGCCACCTCCATCACAATGTTCTGTCGGACGCTGAGAAACACCAAGGTGCAACTAGTTGGTTCCTGTATGCGATCGATGGGGGTTGTGGCTGTAGTGGAACCTTGGCTGCTAGGAACTTTCGGAGAGCTACCAACTAATTCCAGTTCTCCCGGCGGCGTCATTAATGTCCGTGGCTCCGTAGACAGTCCTTGCTCCTCCAACGCCTTCGCAACTAGAGCCTTTACTTGGAGCTCAAGATTAGTCTCCCGGTCTCTGCCATATTTCTTATACATGTGCCTATCCTATTCGAATTCGTGCTTCCAGGTCGTCCTTTTCCCTAGCCCCCTGGTGTAGCCTGTGTGCTCCATGTTTCCCAAGCCAAGGCTAAGCTCGTCCCTCTCTCTGGAAGGATTGAATGAGCCCTTCTCCTTGTCTTTAGCATATTTCAGTATCCTTGATACTATCTCTTGGGTCTCCGGCTTATGAAACTTAATATTACTGCTGGATGATTCTGTACTCCTCGCATATATCCAATTCCTTGAGCGTACCTTCAAATTCATCACATCGATATTCCCAGCAGCTGCGGCCTCTTCGTCCATCTTCCTAAACTGCTCTTCCTTGGCATAGTAGCCATCGGGGCCTAGATGATGGTGGTGTTTGTTCCTCTTGGCTAGCTCGGTGTTATGGGCACTGAGCTCCAATGCCTCTAGTGAAGTCTTCTGAGCCACGAGCTCCTCCCATTAACTAGGAGTTATTTTGCCAAACTCGTTGAAGGGAGTTAACCCCTTTTGGATATACTTCTTGTTGAGCTCCGACCTCCAACGTCGGAATGACTCTCCCATCATCCTGAAAGCATAGTTTTACCAATTCATGCTTACCCTCTAGAAATCTAAAATTGAGCTTCAGCCGCCTATCCTATAGTTCATCCTTTTTCTTCTCTGGTACCTCTTTCCAGTTAGGGATTGCTGGGTTCAATTTATCTCTTACTAGGGCCCCGATCGTATTATGGAATCATCCTCTTAATTCCTTTGGCTCAAGGATCTCCCCTGCTGGCCCGACCTCCGTTATCACATAGCATGCCTTATCTAGATATAGATTTACTTTTCTATCCCCTCGTTTCCTCTTAGGCTTGGTAGTCGTGGTTGTGTCTTGAGGATGTGGAGCAGAGGCCTCAATGTCCATCTTTGTGGCTGTTGCCTCTGCTCTCCTTTCCTCTACTCCATCTTGTCCAGCGAGATGTCGCGGACGTCGATGTCATCTTTTCCGAGTTTCAGGAGGGACCTATATATACGATAGGTCAAAGTGTTAGTAGAGGTAACATAACCAAAGCTTTAGCAAAATTTACAAGCTAAGGCTTTATCCCTACCTCCTCGTTCAGGTCAAAATCCTTGTCTAAATCTTCCTCTGTTGGCCTCCTTCTGGCTTCACGTGGGAAAGGATCCTCGGGACTTACATATCCCTCTTCTGAGTCATCATCATCCTCTTCTTCTTTGCCTTCAGCAGCCTCTCCTGCTCTTCCTTCTGCCCCCCCTTCCTCCTCGTCACACTGCTCCTGAGTAAGCATCACTTCTAGATCCTTTTATAACTCATTATTGAACTGCTCCTAAGTAAGCTGGTCCTCTAGTGCTTGCTCCTCATAGGTTGGCTGCTCATCATGCTCGGGGCATCGGGCTGCACTATCTGGTGTCCGCGACATTATTTCGCGCTTTGTTCTAATAGATGCAAGAAAGTGTGCTTTAGGTACGCGAGAAGGTATAAGAAATAAAAAGGTCTATAAACCAAAGTAGTTCTATAAAACAACAATATATAAAAAACGAGTAGTAGCAGTAGTAGAAGCCTCAGAAACATGTCAATCATCATTTGATCATGAACTTGGAGCATCAAGGCATCATAACAGAGAAGAGAGGAGAAGGTAATGTAGGGACGGCTGCTAATGATGCCAATTTCCTCACAAGTTCTTGATCATCAGCTCATATTCCATATAATGTATGGACTTGGACAATTTCATCATCGGCAAAACAAAGGAGAGGAGAGGAGTGGGGAGATTTGGCAAAAAAAAGCAACAACTGCTTAGCAAACATAGAGCAACAGCTGATGGCAAAAGACAACATGTAGAAGAGGAGTGGTAGAGTAGTAGGAGAAGAGCAGGAGGATAGTATAGTAGTAGAGTACTAGTAGGAGTAGCAAGTAGTAGTAATAAGAGTTGTAGGAGACCAACCAACAACCACTAGTAGTAAGAGTAGTAGGAGACCAGCAACCAGTAACCAGCAGCAACAGTTAGGAAAGCAGCAGCAGTTAGGAGAAGATAATAAGTAGCAGTAGTAGTAAGTAGAGAGAGGAGGAGGATAGCCAGCAAGCAATGGAAATAAAAAATTGAAGTATAGAGTGTAAGCAAAAATCACAGTCGAAAAAATCATTCAAGTGAAAGTGAAAGTATAGAGTAGTAGTAGGAGTAGCAAGTAGTAGTAGGAGCAGTCGGCCAGCAACCACCAAGTACTAGGAGCAGACAGCAAGCACAAAGAAGATTAGTAGCCACCATCCACATAGTAAGAGAGAATAGTAGTAGAGTGTAGAGACTATGGAGTAGTAGAGTAGTAGTAGGACAGCAAGGCAGAAATTAAGAGTATATTTTCTTTTGACAGAATCAACTAAACATTACTTAAGGAATCATTTGTTAAATCTCAATGAAAACATCCAATACTATAAATGCAGCCAAATGCAGCAGGAACCTCATTTGCATAGTGCTGCCAAATGCAGCAGGATGTTTTAAACTAGTGAAGAGAAACATCAGAGACGGAGGAACCTCATTTGCTGATACGAGCAAACATGCTATGCATAATAAGTGTCTACTGTCCAAGAGTGTATACTGAACCTCAACAATTTTACTAAGAGGCAAAGTACATATATATTATCAGGATATTAGTAAGACAGGTGTTCCAGTAGTGATGCAACAATGCTTGATCAAAGTTATCATGAATGCATAGTAGTAGGGAAGTAGTAATAGTACTACTCTGTTAACAGTAGTAGAAGACAAAAATACTGTAAACCAAGCAGAGTGTCGGTGTTTCATACCGGGGGGTCCTCAACCAACCAGTGAATTTGTTCTGCGTGCTCCCAATTCCGGATGGTGATGCAAAGAGACACAAGGTTTATACTGGTTTAGGCAATCGAAGCCCTACGTCCAGTCCGAGAGGTCAATCTTGTATTCCTTGCACCGAAGTGCTCGTAGTAGGGGGTTACAAGCTAAGGGAGAGAGAGAGCTAGTCCCAGGTCTCGGCAAGGTGTCGTGTAGGCCGTCTGAGACGTTGCTCTCAGGCGGCTGGGATGTGCGCGTGTGTGTGTGTTACAAGGTGTTCTCCTCCATTCCTCTCTCTCTAAGTGGCCCAAGTCCTCTCCTTTTATAGTTGAAGGGAGGACAAGGACAGTACATGTATTAACTATGCGTCGTGCCAATAGGGGCGGCATGTCTGAGCCCTGTGGCCTGTTCCTGTGGCGGCGTGGTCGTCGGAGTGGTCCGTCCTTGGAGCACTGGGGTGGCATGGCCGTCCCATCCGATCCTGTGCGTCGTGGGAGCCCCGGGACAGCCTCGGAGTGGGTGCGGCGGCGGACGTGCAGACCACTGTGGACGGACTGTGTGCGAGGCCGAGGCTCGATCGGCGCCGAGGCCGCACCGCCGTGGGGGGTCTCGGCGGGCACGAACCCCAAGATAGCCGAGACCTTGGTGTACAGTGCCGAGGCCTCGAGTGGGCAGCTGATCTGATGCGTCGGTCTTGGAGGCGGTGATGATCCGGGCCAAGTTGTCAGCGTGATGTTGTTTTCGAGGCGGGGATCGCGGGGCACAGTGTAGTATGGGCGCTGATCGTGGGCACAGCGTCAGAACACAGTGGCCGGTAATCCCCGCCGTGCCCTGTCCCAGCCGGTATGGCGTTGATGCGACCTCAGGTCCTGTCGGCCATTCTGTGGCGTCGAGCCATCGTCTGGCTGAGATTGCGGGAGTGGTTGAAGCATTAATGAGACATGACGCGTTGTTGGGAGGGTCGGCCCAGGAGGGGGGTGACGGGCCGCGGACGAACCGGCCTCGAGCGACACGGAGAATGAGGCCTCGCGCGAGACGGAGATCGGGCTCCTTGCCGAGGCCTTACGCGAGAGGCCTCGCGCGATACGGAGAATGCACCCCCTGCCGAGGCCTTCCGTGGAGAGCCTCGGGCGAGGCGGAGACGGCGTTCCCTACCGAGGCCTTCCCTAGAGAGCCTTGCGTGAAGTGGAGTTTGCGTCAGGATGCCGAGACCTCCTGCTCGAGGCTCGAGGCGAGGAGGAGGAGGACCCAGTGGGCTCGGTCGTGGCGGGTGAGGGGCCCACGGCTTACCTTCTAGCTTTATTTTTTAGATGGGACTTTAGCGACCCATTTGATGTTTGCTTGGGGTACCCCGTTCTAAGGTACCCGACAGTAGCCCCCGAGCCTCAGGGGGAGTGCATGTACTCCCCCTGAGGGTTCGCCGAGGCTTGGTTTATCCCTACCCCGTAGGAATTGGGGTTTGTTTTTTGAGGTTCCGGTGGGTGCGCGCGAGCGCACCCACCGGGTGTAGCCCCCGAGCCCCTGGAGGAGTGGGGTTACTCCTCCAGGGGCTTTCTTCATTTTCGCATCTGAACGAGTAGTTCTTATTGCATTTGCCGAGCCCCTAAGCGCAGGTTCGGGTTGCGGGGGTCTCGGCAAGGCTGCAGGAAAAAACCCTCTAGCCTCCGCACGGAGCGAGAGGTTCGTCAGGGGCCCCCCTGACTTTGGGTATGATCCTCACGCTTCCTTTCGCTCGGAAGGAGGGGTGGAATGTGCCTAGCTACCCTCAATGGGCACGAGCGTGGACACTTCCGGTGAGCTGTTATCGGGTAGTCCGAGTGGAGGCCCGAGCCCCGTTCGTTAGGGGACGGCTAGCGGTCCAGAGACGCACTCCAAAAATACTAGAGGGTTTCTCTAGTGGGTGCTGAGGCCGTTCGCTGGGCCTCGGTGGCTCGGTGCCTCCCTACGGTGGGATCCCATTCGGATACTTCCCTGTCGGTCTCGGACACGACTTAGGACGCCCCGAGCGACTGTTCGCTCAGGCCTGGGCCATTCGTAGGCTCGCCCCGAAGTCATCCCTGACTCTGTTGCCCTGGGGCGGCTGTCGAAACCTCTTGGAGGCCTAGCCTTCGAACCCCTGGACCGTAACAGGCTTGGTGCCCTTTATCGTGTTTGTAGCGAAACCTCTAGCGCGGTTTTAGACCGTTTGTCTTTGTCTTGGGTGTCCTGGCCCTTTCATCTGACCTTCACATGTCCTTTTCGTTCGGACAGAGGGTTTGTTTGCCGAGCCCATTCTGGTCTCGGCAAGGTTGCAGGAAGAGCCCCTAGCCTCTACATGAGAGGGTCGTCGGGAGTTCCCCTGGCTTTTTATACGCCCCTCGCGCGTGAGGGTTTGTTTGCCGAGGCCCCTTTGGGCGCGAGCCCGGGTCGTGGGGTCTCGGCATATTTGCAGGAGGAGCCCCCTAGCCTCTGCATAGAGCGAGAAGGCCGTCGGGGGTTCCCCTGACTTTTTATGTGACCCTCGCGCATCCTTTTCGCTCGGAAGGAGGGGTGGAATGTGCCTCGCTACCCTCGATGGGCACGAGCGGTGGCACTTCCGGTGAGCTGTTATCGGGTAGTCCGAGTGGAGGCCTGAACCCCGTTCGCTAGGGGACGGCTAGCAGTCCAGAGACACACTCCAAGAGTACCAGAGGATTTCTCTAGTGGGTGCCGAGGCCGTTCGCTGGGCCTCGGTGGCTCGGTGCCTCCCTACGGTGGGATCCCATTCGGATACTTTCCTGCCGGTCTCGGACACGACTTTGGGCGTCCCAAGCGTTTCGCTTGCTTGGGCCTCGGCCCCGTATAGGCTCGCCCGCGGTCGCCCCTGACTCTGTTATCCTGGGGTGGCTGTCAAAACCCTTTGGGGTCCAGCCTTCGAGCCCCTGGATCGTAATAGGCTCAGAGCCTGGTTCCTTCATAGGAAAGGAATAAGCCACGGGGAATATCTTCCCTATTGGCTCGGCAACGGGTGGCGCGCCTTTTGAGGCGGTTTCATGGGGAGGCGAAACGACGCCTGCTGCCATAGTGGCCGAGCATGACGTGGTGGATGGGACATAACTGTCCTCGCATTTAATGCGGGAGACGTGGGCGCGTGGGCCGACGAAATCGGCTCGTGGTTAACTGCGCCGGACAGGGGGAAAGCCTCCCCGATTTCGTCGCCCGTTCGTTTCGCCTCCTCCCTGCATAAATACCCGAGGAGTCTCGCCCCTCCTCGTCTTACCTTGCCTGCATTAGCACCGCCTCCGTCGAGCCGTCGCTAGAGCAGCGGGTGCCGAGAAGAAGAGGAGAGAAGAGCGAGCCTAGGGAGAAAGCGAGAAAAAAGCGAGAGCGTGGGAGGGAGAGAGAAAACTC
Source organism: Miscanthus floridulus (assembly GCF_019320115.1). Taxonomy (NCBI): domain Eukaryota; kingdom Viridiplantae; phylum Streptophyta; class Magnoliopsida; order Poales; family Poaceae; genus Miscanthus; species Miscanthus floridulus. The sequence goes on from NW_027096870.1 coordinate 33,829, forward strand.
ACCGCCGCACCCGATTCCTCCATCGCACCCATGGCTGGCGACATCGTCGTTGTCGAGGTGGACCCCTGGGAGATGCTCTAGTCGCTTGTCGATGGTGGACTCCTCCGCCCGGTGACAGACCCCGCTAGGCCGGAGTGGATTGCTCCGTACGGCGAGCCGAAGCCGAGGCCTCGCGATGGCTACGTCGTGAGCTTCGTCTCCTTCCACCAGCGTGGCCTCGGCGTCCCGGTGGACCGGTTCATGCGGGCGCTCCCACACTACTACGGCGTGGAGCTCCACAATTTTAATCCCAACTCCATCGCTCAGGCGGCTATCTTTGTTGCCGTCTGCGAGGGGTATTTAGGGATCGCTCCCCATTGGGATTTGTGGCTCCACCTATTCCGGGCGGGGCATACTACCAAGCCGATGGGCACGTCGGGTAAGAGGAAGGCGGCGAGGGTCGGAGGCTGCACTCTCCAAGTGCGTTAGGACCGCCTGCACCTCTACATCCCGGCCCAACTCGCGTCCTCCAACCGCCGGTGGTACACGAGTTGGTTTTACCTCCGCAACGATGACGGAGGACTTCACCCCTACACTGGGCGGATTGTGGGGAGTTGCCCGGAGAGATGGAAGTGGGGAGTCCCAAAGGTCGACCAGCCCAAGCTGGAGCCGCTCCTGGAGGGGCTGGCGAGGCTGCGGGGCCATGGCCTCACCGTGGCTGTGGTCGTGGCCGCGTTCCACCGCCGGAGGGTGCTGCCGCTGATGGCTCGGTGGCGGTGGCTGTTTGAGATGAAGCCGGGTGAACCCATTGAGGGCATCCGGATGTCCTCCTCCGCCCTTTCCGACGAGGAAATTCTTCGTCGGGTGGGGGAGACGGTAGAGGCGAAGCTGAGGGGCGGCAACTTGACCCCTATCGCGATGCGACCATCGCGGGGGTTCCTTTCACTGGTAAGTCATGTGTCGTTGTAGCCTCTGAGCCTCCTCAGTCTCCCCTTACCCCTTGTTCCCTTATGCGCGTTTGTCATTCCTTCAGGGGATGAGGGACGTGCGCTCCTCTCCGCCGCCCGTTCCCGAGGACGCGAGGCAGCGGGCGATCAACCGGGCGCACGCCAACACGCAGAAGACTCGGAAGGACGCCAAGGCGGCGAAGCGCACGAGGCAAATCCTCACGCGTGAAGGATTAGATCAGCACCGCCGTCAACAAAGGAAGGATGGCCTCCCGTTGGAGGAATCCCCGTCACTGTCGCTGTCGACGGAGGCCTCGGACGGGGATGACGAGGGCGAGGGGGGGCGAGGTACCCTGGACTACCTCCCTGACGTAGTGGAGGTGGTGCCTAGGGCGCTGGCAAGCAGCCCGGCACCCCCGGGAGGGGGAGGAGAAGCGGATCCGGGGCCGGCGGTTGCCCGCTCCAGGGCCGAGGCCGACACGCCCGAGGCGCGAGCGTTAGGCAAACGCGCCGTCAGCCCGGTAGGCTCGGCAGCCGTGGTGGAGCAGGTGGCGGTGGAGGCGATGCCACCGCCCCCGCAGAGGACCGAAGGGGCGCCGGGGTCCGCTGAGGACCGACCGGCGCCGATGGATACAGAGGCGACGCCTCTACCGCCGCCTCCGCCGTTGTGGATGAGGTTTGCCGTGGCGAAGCGGCTGCCGCCCCGTTCAAAGTAAGTGTATTTTTGGCAGGGTCATAGTGCCTTCCGTTTGCTTTTTTGGTCTCGTGCTAACCCTGTAGGTTAATTTTCCTAAGTCGAAAGCGGCCTACGGATGACCTTCCCTTGGCGCCCCTTAAGGCGCTTAAGGCGAGCCCCGGCTCCTCCGCCCACTGGGTGGCGGAGGCACAAGCCGCCATCCACCGCAGCGCGGCGTCGGCGAGGGTCGACCTGAAAGAACCGGCCGCCCAAGGAGGGGCTGCCGAGGCGGCCCCTACACAGACGAGGGAGGGGGCGCTTCCGTCCCGCGAGGGAGAGGCTCCTGAGTCGGATGGGGCCGGCGTGCCCTTGGTTGCCGAGGCCCTCGGGGTCTCCGAGGTTGAGGCGACGGAGGACGGGCCGCCCGAGACTGCCGAGACCGCAGTGGCCGCGGTCGGTGTTTCTGCATCCTCCGAGGCCACGATGGCGGAGGCTGGAGCCCCCGAGACCGTCGAGGCCATCGTAATGGCGGCGGGGCCATCCGTCCAGGAGGCGGAGATGAAGGCGGCGGAGGCCTCGGTGGCGCCCTTGGTTCAGGGGCTGCCGTTGTTGCGAGAGAGCGCCCGGGAGGCGGAGGTCTATCCGATCTCCTCCGACGACACTTCCCGGGCGCTGGAGGCGGTCGACGTCGAGGATGCTGGTGCCGTGGAACAGCCGGCGCCGATCTTGGACGAGGGAAGCTCGGCCCTCGTGCGGGCGCGACCCGAGCCTTGCGGGTGGGATCACCCGCAGGTACTGTGGCAGAGCCGGGACGACCCTGAGGGGGAGCCTCTGTTCGCCCTTGAGGACGCAGCCAAAGGCGTGCGCTAGGGCACCTTCGAGCAATACCGCCAGTTGGTGGAGCGGTCGCTGCGGACGGCCTTGTCCGTGGTGGCCGACGAACTGCCCGGAGTCGCCCAGGTTCGTGTTTTCCTTTCTCGCGTGACGTCGTTCTTTTCTCGGTTTTGTCGCAACCGACGACCTCTGTTCTGCCTCCTCAGGAGCTCGAGACCCGGTCCCTCGGGAAGTCGGTCTTTCTCCAGCGGGAGAGGGGCATCTAGGACCAGCTTCAGTGGCAGAAGGGCCTTCTTGCCGACGCTAACGAGTTTCTATCAGCGCGAAGTGTGGAGGTGGAGGACCTCCGCCTTCGCTGTGCCGACGCGAAGGTCGAGGCGGCCACGGCCCAGACGCGGCTCGCCCCTTTGGCCGCGCGGGTCAAGGAGCTAGAGGAGGAGCTTACCTGCATGGTCAGCGATCGGGATGCCTTCAGGTCCTGGGCCGAAGAAGCGACGGCCTCGGGCAAGGCCCTCGCCGGGCAGCTGGGGGCAGAGGAGAGTGCACACCAGCTGACAAAAGGCGCTCTGAACGAGGCCCTTGCTGCGGTTGAGGCCTCGCAAATCAAGGCTATGGGGGAGTCCCCCATCTAGCCCCCGAGGGAGGCTCGGTTCTGCCGAGGCAGAGCCGAGTCTCCCTTGTCGTGTTACTGTACTGCCAAGACCTACAATGGGCTCGAGGGGTCTCTCGAAAAATTAGACCAACTAAAGAACGCTTTTTAATTGTATTTCGAGAAACGACATATACAATGCTTGGAAATTTAGGGATAAAAGCGACGTAGTTGTTCTATGTTCCAAGCGTTGGTGAAGACTTCGCCCTTCTCGTTGGCCAGCTTGTAGGTCCCGGGCTTCAGTACTTGGGCGATGATGTACGGTCCTTCCCATGGCGGGGTCAGCTTGTGGCGACCCTTGTTGCTCTGTGTTAGCCTCAACACCAGGTCGCCTACCTTCAAGTCTCGGCCTCGAATGCGTCGGGCCTGATAGCGCCGTAGGCTCTGCTGGTATTTGGCCGAGTGTAGTAGCGCGACGTCTCGGGCTTCCTCTAGTTGATCAAGGGCGTCCTCTTAGGTGGTGCGGTTACTTTGTTCGTTATAGGCTTGCAGCCTCGGGGATCCATATTCCAAGTCGGTGGGGAGGATGGCCTCGGCCCCATAGACTAGGAAGAAAGGCGTGAATCCCGTGGCTCGGCTTGGAGTGTTCCTCAGGCTCCAGATGACCGACGGGAGTTCGGCGAGCCATTTCTTGCCAAACTTTTTCAACCGGTTGTGAATCCTTGGCTTGAGGCCTTGTAGGATCATGTCATTGGCATGCTCTACTTGGCCGTTGGTCCTTGGGTGTCCTACGGCCGACCAGGCCACACGGATGTGGTGGTCGTCGCAAAACGTCAGGAACTTTTTGCCGGTGAACTGCGTCCCGTTGTCGGTGATGATGGTGTTGGGGACCCCAAACCTGTGGATAATGTCAGTGAAGAACAGCACCGCCTGCTCGGATTTGATTCGATTGATCGGACGAGCCTCGATCCATTTGGAGAACTTGTCGATTAATACCAGTAGATGGGTGTAGCCCCCGGGGGCCTTTTGCAGAGGCCCAACCATGTCGAGCCCCCACACGGTGAATGGCCATGTGATGGGGATGGTTTGCAGGGCCAGGGCCGAGAGATGTGTCTGCCGAGCGTAGTACTGGCATCCTTCGCAGGAGCATACTAGCTTGGTAGCGTCGGCGACCGCCGTCGGCCAGTAGAACCCTTGGTGGAAAGCGTTCCCTACGAGCGTCCGAGGCGCCGCATGGTGCCCGCAGGCGCCTGCGTGTAAGTCCCAAAGCAGGGCTTGGCCTGCCTCGGCACTGATACACCGTTGGAGGACACCTGAGGGACTTCGCCTGTACAATTCGTCATTGTAGAGGGCGTAGGTCTTGGCTCGGTGCGCAAGCCGTCGTGCTTCGGTTCTGTCGTCAGGAAGCTCCCCCCGATCAAGCCAATCGAGGAACGGGACTCGCCAATCCACGTCCTGATCAGTCTGCGGAGGCTCGGTGTTGACTTCCATGACCTCGGGCTCGGTCGAGGGGGTCTCGGCAGCAGAGGGGGCGTCGAGCTTTGCCGTGGGTTCCACAGGTGGGCCCTCCTCTGTTGCCGAGGTGTAGCCAATGGAAGGTTTGTGGAGGTCTCTGGCAAAGATGTTCGGGGGGACCGGGGCCCGTGCCGAGGCCATCTTTGCCAGCTCGTCGGCGGCCTCGTTGTACTTCCGCGCGACGTGATTTAGTTCGAGACCGTCGAACTTGTCTTCTAGGCGTCGTACCAACTTGTAGTAAGCCTCCATTTTGGGGTCGAGGCAGTTTGACTCCTTCATCACTTGATCTATGACGAGCCGTGAGTCACCTCGGACGTCGAGGCGCCGTGCCCCAAGTTCGATGGTGACTTGTAAGCCGTTGAGGAGGGCCTCATATTCGGCCACGTTGTTGGAGGCGGCGAAGTGGAGCCGCACCATGTAGCGCATGTGTACTCTGAGGGGCGAAATGAAGAGCAGACCCGCGCCTGCCCCGGTCTTCATCAGGGATCCGTCGAAGTATAGGGTCCAGCACTCCGTCTGAATTAGAGCAGGTGGCAGTTGGGTATCTGTCCATTCAGCCACGAAATCGGCCAAGACCTGAGACTTGATTGCTTTTCGAGGCGCAAAGGTCAAGGTTTCCCCCATAAGCTCGATAGCCCACTTGGCTATCCTACCCGAGGCCTCCCGGTTATGAACTATCTCGCCCAGGGGGGAAGATGATACCACAGTCACTGGGTGCGACTCGAAGTAGTGACGCAGCTTGCGCCGGGCCAGGACCATGGCGTAGACCAGCTTTTGGATGTGGGGGTAGCGTGCTTTGGTCTCGGAGAGCACCTTGCTGATGAAATAAACAGGTCATTGGGTGGGCAGAGTATGCCCCTCTTCCTGCCTCTCTACCACTACGGCAGCGCTGACCACTTGGGTCGTTGCGGCGACGTAGAGTAAGAGGGCCTCGTCCATGGCTGGGGGTATCAGGATGGGAGGATTGGTGAGCAGCCTCTTGAGTCTGTCGAGGGCTTCTTTGGCCTCGGGGGTCCAGGAAAAGCGCTCGGATTTTCTCAAGAGTCGGTATAGAGGCAAACCTTTTTTGCCGAGGCGTGAGATGAAGCGGCTCAGGGCCGCAAGGCATCCCATGACCCTCTGCACTCCCTTGAGGTCTCTGATTGGTCCCATGCTGGTTATGGCCGAGACCTTCTCTGGGTTGGCTTCAATGCCGCGTTCCGAGACTATGAATCCCAAGAGCATGCCTTGGGGGACCCCGAACACACACTTCTCGGGATTGAGCTTGATGCCCTTCTCTCTAAGGCATTTGAAGGTTATCCTCAAGTCGTTGACGAGACCCTCGGCCTTTCTGGTCTTGACCATGATGTCATCTACGTAGGCCTCGACGGTCCGCCCAATGTTGTCGCCAAAGACTTGGGTCATGCACCGCTGGTACATGTCACCTGCATTTCTGAGGCCGAAGGGCATCGTCACATAGCAGTACATGCCGAATGGTGTGATGAAAGAAGTCGCAAGCTGGTCGGACTCTTTCATCTTGATTTGATGGTAACCAGAGTACGCGTCAAGGAAAGACAGGGTCTCACACCCTGCAGTGGAATCAACGATTTGATCGATTCGAGGTAATGGGAAGGGGACCTTTGGACAGGCTTTGTTCAAACCGGTGTAGTCTACACACATCCTCCATTTCCCATTTTTCTTCTTGACTAACACAGGGTTAGCCAACCACTCTGGGTGGGACACTTCCTTGATGAACCCGGCCGCCAAGAGTTTCTGTATCTCCTCACCGATGGCCCTACGCTTTTCCTCGTCGAAGCGGCGTAGGCGTTGCCTCGCCGGTCTAGATCTGGCCCGGATGTCCAGGGCATGCTCGGTGACCTCCCTTGGTATGCCCGGCATGTCCGAGGGACTCCATGCAAATATGTCGGCGTTCGCACGGAGAAAGTCGACAAGCACGGCTTCCTATTTGATGTTGAGGGTGGCACTGATCCTCAGCGCTCGGTCGTCGGGGCAGGCGGGGTCGACCGGGATGAGTTTGATGGCCTCGGCGGGCTCGAACGCCCCCGCGCGATGCTTGGAGTCAGGTGCCTCGCCACTGAGTTGGTCGAGGTGGGCGATGAGGGTCTCGGCCTCCGCAAGAGCCTCAGCGTACTCGATGCACTCGACGTCGCAGTCGTATGCATGTTCGTACATGGACCCAATCGTGATGATACCGCTGGGGCCTGGCATCTTGAGCTTGAGGTAGGTATAGTTGGGGACTGCCATGAACTTGGCGTAGCATGGCCGCCCCAGAATGGAGTGGTAGGCTCCCCCGAACCCGACTACCTCGAAGGTAAGGACTTCCTTGCGGTAGTTGGAGGGGGTGCCGAAGCAGACGGGAAGGTCGATGCGCCCGAGGGGTCGCGTGCGCTTTCCTGGCACGATGCCGTGGAAGGGTGCGACGTCGCCTCGGAGCCTCGACCGGTCGATCTCCAAGAGCTCCAGGGTGTTGGTGTAGAGGATGTTGAGGCCGCTGCCTCCGTCCATCAACACCTTGGAGAGTCGGGTGTTGCCGATGATCGGGTCGACAACCAGTGGGTACTGCCCGGGATTCGAAACATGGTTAGGGTGGTCATCTCGATCGAAGGTGATCGCCTCTCGAGACCAGTCAAGGTACTGGGGGGTGGCCACCTTGACCGAGAAGACTTCTTGGCATTCCCTCTTGCGCTGCCGCACCGTAAGGCATGACGAGGGCCCACCGAAGATCATGAAGGTGTTGCGTACCTCGGGGAACCCGTCGTCCTTGTCTTCGTCCCGGCCGCCGGTGCCCTTCTGCTTGGCGTCGTCGTCGGGGAGCCCAAGCCTGGCGTAGTAATGCCGCAGCATGGAGCAATCCTCGAGGGCATGCTTGACCGGGCTTTGGTGGTAAGGGCAAGGTTTCTTGAGCATGTCGTCTAAAGGCCTAGGGCCTTTGAAGCCTCGGGGGTTCTTGCGCTCTGCGGCCACGACCAGATCAGCCTCCAGGACCTCCTGCTTCCCCAGGCACCCCATTTTCTTTCTCTTGGGGAGGTGGGAGGCTGAGGCCTCGGGGGCCTCGTCCCTCCGCTTACCCTTGGTGTCGGTGTCGGGGAAGATGGCTCCGACAGCCTCTTCACCCGAGGCGAAGCTGGTGGTGATGTCGAGGAGTGCGGCAGCAGAGCGCGGCACGTTGCGACCTAACTCTCGGACCAAGTCCCGACAAGTGGTGCCGGAGAGGAAAGCCTGGACGATCTCCGAGTCGCCGACGCTGGGCAACTCGGTGCACTGTTTGGAGAAGCGCCGGATGAAGTCTCGGAGAGACTCGTCCGGCTTCTGGCAACAGCTCTTAAGATCCCAGGAGTTCCCAGGGTGCACGTATGTGCCCTGGAAGTTCCCGACGAAGATCCTCACCAAGTCGCGCCAGTCGTGGATTTGTGAGGGAGGAAGATGCTCGAGCCAGGCTCGCGCTGAGTCCGATAAGAGCAAGTGGAGGTTGCAGATGATGAGCTGGTCATCGTCCGCGCCACCTAGCTGGCAGGCCAGGCGGTAATCGGCAAGCCAGAGTTCAGGGTTGGTCTCGCCGCTGTACTTCGCGAGATTGGCTGGTTGTCGAAACCGGGCGGGGAAAAGAGCAGCGCGGATGGCCCTGCTGAAGACCTGAGGGCCTGGTGGTTCAGGGGAAGGACTGCGGTCCTCCCCGCTGTCATAGTGACCGCCTCGGTGTGGGTGGTAGCCCCGAGCGGGCCCCTCGTTGTCGTGGCGTCGTCGCCTACTGACCACCTCATGGTCTCCCTGTACCTCGCGTCGATTGCCGAGGCGGTCCAGAAGCACGGGGACCCTGTGGGCTATCGGCCCTCGGTTGGGCTCGGGACAAGCCGGGGCTTCCCTGTCCTGCCGAGGCGGTGCCGTGGGCAGGTTTGAGGCGCCCCTGTACCATCGGGAGGCGGAACTCTCGGCCTACTGAACCACGGTGGTCTCTAGGAGATCCCGGAGCTCGCCGCGGACCCGCCGCCCCTCCGTGGTAGAAGGCTCGGGCATTGCGCGGACCAGCATTGCCAAAGCCACAATGTTCTGGCTAGCGCGATTGAAGACTGGGGGTTGCTCACTCCCTTCGTCATCATGGATGCGGTGATGCACATCGCGGGCCCTCCGTCGGGCTCCTCCGCCTTCGCCGCGACCTCGCTGTTCCTGTTCGAGAGAGTCTCGAAGCTGCTGCAGAAGGAGTTGGTCTTGTTCGACCTTGGCCTGGAGCTCACGGAGCTGTTCTAGGTCTGGGCGCTGAGGTCGTGCAAGAGCAACGTTCTCATTTCGTGCGGCCGGTAGGACGGCGCGTGGAGGTGTGGCGGCGCCCGCACCTGGGCGAAGCGGGGAACGGCTACCTGCCCCCTCGTCCTCTTCGCCCACCCTCGGCATCCCGAGCCTGACGTGAAAACACTTGTGAGTGGGGTCGTAGGAGCCTTCGTCGTTGGAGTCGGAGTAGCCAAAGCAGTAGTCGCTTGCGGCCAAGAACTGGCGCAAAGCCCCAGGGTCGTGGAGTCCAGAGAAATCCACTCCGGGCCATGCCTCGTCCTCATCCGAGGAGTCGGCGTGGGTGCTCAGGTCGAGAGCGAAGCGCTGGCGGCGTTCCGAGGGATCCTCGTGAGCGGCAGTGTAAGCGTAGGCATAAGAGGCGGTGGCATTTCTCAACCCAAAGGGGTATGGGGATGGTGCCATCGCCAGATTCTGTTTCGCCGGGGTCGGTTCTTCAGGGAGTGGTGGAGCGGAGCTTGACGACTGGGCATCGCCGCGTGCTACCGGTGATTTTCCTTTGTCCAAGCTCAGGCTAGACAGGTCCCCAGCTAGGGACCTTGTGCCAACAGCTGGTCGTAGGATATCGGCGGGGAGTGGCGTGTCGCCCCGGATTCGCGTAGCGTCGGGGTGGCCTTGCTCGCGTCGTGCCTGGCGAGCGCAGCGAGAGCGGCCGCCCGGGCGCCGCCTGCGCCTGGGCTGCCGGTGCGTAACTTCATCGTCGGACGGTGGGGCTCGAGGAGTGAGGAGTACCATGTCGTACTCATGCCCTAGAGACATGAACTCTAGGCTCCCGAACCAAACCACAGTGCCGAGACGCAATGGTCGTACGGGGTCAGCCATCCAGAACCTGCTGGGATGATGAAACTGACACGCAGAGGCCCCTACCTGGCGCGCCAACTATCGGTGTTTCGTACCGGGGGGTCCTCAATCAACCAGTGAATTTGTTCTACGTGCTCCCAATTCCGGATGGTGATGCAAAGAGACACAAGGTTTATACTGGTTCAGGCAATCGAAGCCCTACGTCCAGTCCGAGAGGTCGATCTTGTATTCCTTGCACCGAAGTGCTCGTAGTAGGGGGTTACAAGCTAAGGGAGAGAGGGAGCTAGTCCCAGGTCTCGGCAAGGTGTCGTGTGGGCCGTCTGAGACGTTGCTCTCAGGCGGCTGGGATGTGCGCGTGTGTGTGTGTGTTACAAGGTGTTCTCCTCCGTTCCTCTCTCTCTAAGTGGCCCAAGTCCTCTCCTTTTATAGTTGAAGGGAGGACAAGGATGGTACATGTATTAACTATGCGTCGTGCCAATAGGGGCGGCATGTCCGAGCCCTGTGGCCTGTTCCTGTGGCGGCGTGGTCGTCGGAGTGGTCCGTCCTTGGAGCACTGGGGCAGCGTGGCCGTCCCATCCGATCCTGTGCGTCGTGGGAGCCCCGGGACAGCCTCGGAGTGGGTGTGGCGGCGGACGTGCAGACCACTGTGGATGGACTGTGTGCGAGGACGAGGCTCGATCGGCGCCGAGGCCGCACCGCTGTGGGGGGTCTCGGCTAGCACGAACCCCAAGATAGCCGAGACCTTAGTGTACAGTGCCGAGGCCTCGAGTGGGCGGCTGATCTGATGCGTCGGTCTTGGAGGCGGTGATGATCTGGGCCAAGTTGTCCGCGTGATGTTGTTTTCGAGGCGGGGATCGCGGGGCACAGAGTAGTATGGGCGCTGATCGTGGGCACAGCGTCAGAACACAGTGGCCGATAATCCCTGTCGTGCCCTGTCCCAGCCGGTATGGCGTTGATGTGACCTCAGGTCCCGTCGGCCATTCTGTGGCGTCGAGCCATCGTCTGGCTGAGATTGCGGGAGTGGTTGAAGCATTAATGAGACATGACGCGCTGTCGGGAGGGTCGGCCGAGGCGGGAGGTGACGGGCCACGGACGAACCGGCCTCGAGCGATACGGAGAATGAGGCCTCGCGCGAGACGGAGATCGGGCTCCTTGCCGAGGCCTTGCGCGAGAGGCCTCGCGCGATACGGAGAATGCACCCCCTACCGAGGCCTTCCGTGGAGAGCCTCGGGCGAGGCGGAGACGGCGTTCCCTGCCGAGGCCTTCCCTGGAGAGCCTCGCGTGAAGCGGAGTTTGCGTCAGGATGCCGAGACCTCCTGCTCGAGGCTCGAGGCGAGGAGGAGGAGGACCCAGTGGGCTCGGTCGTGGCGGGTGAGGGGCCCACGGCTTACCTTCTAGCTTTATTTTTTAGATGGGACTTTAGCGACCCATTTGATGTTTGCTTGGGGTACCCCGTTCTAAGGTACCCGACACAGAGTTTTACTTTTCATCACTTAGTATCTACTTGTTATCATGAATGCATTGTTCCACAAGATACCTTATCCATGATTCATGAATTACTTCCTTATATAGCAAATATGTATGATATTTTTTCATAGATATGATGATCCCTAGTAGAAAGGTCAACATCGGTGTCATGTACTTGTCCAAGGATGATTCCAACATAGTTAGAGGCATGTTAAGATTCAAAAAAGAAATACATGACATGATCCATCTGGAAGTCAAATGCATTGACATCACAAAATAGCTTGAAATGAATGGAAAGGGTCACTGCCCTGATTCTAATTCTAGGCTTGCAAGTAAAATAATACAGATGGTAAGTTCAAATATAAATATGAGACAAAGTCTGACTTATCCTTGATTGCTTGACTCTTTTTCCTTGTGAATTTAAAGATGACAAAAACTCAACAATTTGTTTGGTATGATCTCCATGAAGTTATGATGGAGAAAATTTTCTAAGTGTATTCTGTGATTTCTGTGCACTTGTCTTTTAGTACTCGTCTCTTTGTTGTTAATAGTTTGGAAAGTGACCAATTAATGTCAAAAATTCTGCAGCCACGTCAGGAATTTACTTGGGCTGAAAGACCCTATATGACTAAAATGATTCTGTGAAACATTACAAAGCGATAATTTCTCTTCAACCTCTCCGACTCGCCCCCCATCTAAGCATCAGTGTCAACAGAATAACAAATGAAGGAGATCTGAATGCTAAGTATGTAATATACATATATTCATCCTATATTTTCCACCTTTCAGCTTAATAAATAGATACTAGCCTGCAAGCTCACCAGTTCCTAACAAGCAAAACAACAATTTCTTCCTGAGACTCTTAATTTCCCATCACTGGAACCCTAGAATTCTCAGCATTCATAAAACAAAGCAGATCCAATATTCAGGCCACTCAATTATGTGCATTCTATTTTTAGAGTTAATTCATGGCTTTATTTTGTTCTAAGCAGTAAGATGCAATGATGCATAGAACTTTAGAAAAAAACGAAATTAAATGATGCCTGGCATTCGTATGACACTAGTATCAATCCAGTATAGCAATTATTAACCCAGCCACTCAAGTACATATAGACACGAGTTCACGACTCGATGGGAAGATAATCAAGCGAGCAAATGTGTCACTCTATATCAATAATGTGTCACTCTCAATCACTATCTGAACTGACATGCTCAAGAATCCACACACACACACGTATCCTTAACTGACATGCATACTACTAGCAACTAGCAAGACTAGGAAGGCAGAAGTACGACCCAGATGTATATTGTCGCATTTAGATCTGGAGCAGATAGCGGAGGCATACCTGGAGCAGAGAGCAGGGGTGTTCAGATCAGCTCGCTTCACCGGGAAGTCGTGGACAGAGACAGGACGCTGTCGCTGGGGGAGCTCGTGCTGCCGGGAAGTCGCAAGGCCGGGCGAGTCCGCGCCGCCGGGGGAAGTCGCGCCGAAGACAACAGGAGGGGATGGTGCCAGCTCGTCTTCCTCAGCGCCGGGAAGGGGCAGCAAGAGGGGAAGGAGGCGGGCGACCTTCACTGCCGCTGATCCGGCGGTGCGTGTGCACGAGCGTCTACGCGGAAACTGGAGCCCCGAGCGAGCAGGGGACGGGGAGAGACCTGGCGACGCACGCTGTGAACCCTATCGGTGCGCGCGCTGGGGAAATGTAGCGCGTGGGAGGGCGTTAGGGGGAGAGCGGGAGAAGAATTCATGCGCGCGCATGGCCGGGCGCGCAAGGGCCTGCGAGGATGGGGCGACGGCAGCCACGCGGATTGTGAGCTCTCGCGTAGACCCTAGCCGCCGCGGCGGCCGGCCTGGGGAAAGCGGCGTTTGGGGGAGGAAGCGTGGTGGGCGACGGAGGCTGTCCAGGAGGACGACAGAGGTGAGAGGAAGCGACGCGAAGAGAGCGGTGGCTAGGGCACGGAGACGGTGGTGGCGGCGGGAAACAGTTGGGCAGCCTGACGACGTTGGGAGGAAGAAGAGAGCACCTAACACTTGTTCACCCGAGCGCCCGTGGTTTTATACCCAGGACGATTTGTAGGGGCGGTTCCGGATCCAGTCGCCCCTACAAATGCATTTGTAGGGGCGGTTCCTGATCTAGCCGCCCCTATAAATATTTTTTATTTTATTAAATTATTAATTCTGTATTTTTTATATCATAAAAACACAAAGTAAATGTATATAATATTTTGTATTATTCTATATATGCACAAATATATATAAAAACAATTGTAGTCATAAAAGTTGTAAACATAACTCAATCTTCGGCCTGTTCGGCAGGCCGTAAACGATCGTGGATTATTTACTGCTGGCTGGTTTGGTGTGAGAGAAAAATACTATTCTGGCTAGAAATTTATGATCGTTTACGACCAAGCGAACATGCCGCTTGTCATGTGACTACAATTTTAATTTTAAAAATTTGAATTTTAAAACTTCAACTACAATTTTAGGACATTAAATGACCTAAAATGAAAATATTGTAAACATAAAAGTTGTATAACTCATCAACATGTACAACTTTTATTTTGGTCATCTGGTCATGTGACTTTGTTTGAATGATTCAAAATTTAAAATTCAAATAATTTCAACTTGAAACAATATTTTGAAAGAGTAAATGATTTCAGCTGAAAACTCATGAATACCAAAGTTGTAGAACTCATCAATATGTACAACTTTTATTTTGATCATCTTTTCATTTGACCAAATTTGAACAGTTGAAATTTTGAAGTTCAATAAATGACAACTTCAAATAAGATTTTGAAACCTTAAATGATTTCAACAATAAAAGTCGTGAACATAAAAGTTGTTGAACTCATCACTATCTATAATTTTTATTTTGTACACTTCTTCATGTGCCAAAGTATTAGTAAACACTGTTCACAAATTCACATATGACTCATAGTTTCATGAACTATACGAGAGACATGTTGATTTATGAACAATGTTTACTATCACTTTGTCAGATGAAGAAATGACCAAAATAAAAGTTGTAGATCTTGATGAGTTATACAACTTTGGTATTCATCACTTTTTCAGCTGAAATCATTTAATGGTTGAAAATCTTGTTAGAACTTATTATTTTTTAAAATTTAAAAATTTGAATTGCTCAAACTTTGTCAAATGAAAAGAATGACTAAATCAACACAGTAACTTGATAGGGCATGATTTTAGAAAATTTTAGAAAAAAATCATCACATTTAAAGTTAGTATGAGGAAGAAAGACTAGTTACAAATTTTACCCAGAGATTAAAAAGAAAAATCACAACTGTTCATGATGATCAACAATGAACAAGTATGATTTCTCTTTTTAATCTGTGGCTGAACTTATAACTAGTTTTTCTTTGTCATACAAACTCCAAATGTGATGGTTTTTTCCTAAAATTTTCTAAAATCATGCTCTATCATTTTAGTCTAGTCATCTATCTTTGTCACTAATTTTGAATAATTCAAATTTTGAATTTCAGAAAATGACAGCTTTAAACATAATTTTCAACCACTAAATGATTTCAGCTGTAAAGGTGATGAATATAAAAGTTGTTGAACACATTACTATCTACAACTTTTATTTTGGTCATCTTTTTATTTGACAAAATTTGAATAGTTCAAATTTTGAATTTCAGAAAATGACAGCTTCAAACTTGATTTTCAACCACTAAATAATTTCAGCTGTAAAGGTGATGAAATAAAAGTTGTTGAACACATCACTATCCCCTACTTTTATTTTGGCCATTTCTTCATTTTATAAAGTGTTAAGTGATTTCATAAAGTTTTAGTAGTAATAGAGTGGATGTTGAAATAGATTCATCTGGATGTTGCAAAGGGTAGTCTCACACACATGCATAAATGTAGTTCCACACACATACATAAATATATAGTTTTACACACATACATAAAATATATAGTCTCACACGCATGCATAAATAAAGTCTTACAAACACACACTTACACAAACACTCCACGTTCAACAACTAGCTAGCCCGTTGTAACGACTTTCCCCTTGACACCTTTTCATTCCCATGGCAATATGTCTTTGGGTAGGTTCTTTTCCACAACACTGATCTTCTTAGGAAAGTCCATGAATAGCGGCATCTCATCGTAGTTATTGTAAGCTTCAACATCGTCCACGCCATCAACTCCAATAATGTGCTGTTTCCCGGAGACAACCACGTGCTTTGTCTTCTTCTTCGAGGGAGGTTACTTTGTGGGTCAGACATATAGAAAACTTGTGCGACACGTGAAGCGAGCACCCAAGGGTCATCTTGGTAGCCTAGATTCTCGAGGTCTAGGACTCTCAATCCGATCTCGTTCAGTTGGTGTTGTTTGATCCAGCGGCATCGAAACAGGGCCACCGTTATATTCCTTCCATAGTCAAGTTCCCATATCTCTTTAATGATGCCAAAGTATTAGATCTTTCGCCCCAATCCATCAAGAGCCTCTATTCGAACGCCGCTATTTTGGTTCATATATTTACTATCCTTTGCATGGGTATAGTACGTATACCCATTGATGTCATAAGCATTCCAAGATGTCACTAGTCTCGATGGCCCCTCAGCCAACCTATTGATGGTAATAGAGTCTATGGTTTCTCTAGGCGGTATGTTTTGGTCCTTCAACCATGTAGTTAGTCGTTGCTTATGCTGTTTCATGACCCAATCATCCGAACAACCATTTCTCTCCGCCATAATGATAGCCAAGTGTTCATCAATGTACGGTTGCATTAGTTGTGTACTCTACAAGACACTGTAATGCGCTCAACTCACCTCTTTGTAATCATGGTCGATGAACACTTTTCTACCACTGGTGCCCTTCCTAGCCAACCTACCCTTGTGATGAGAATCGGGTTTACCAATCCCTTTCTGTACTTTTAGGTACTCTTGACAGCACTCGATGACTTCTTCAGTACTGTAACCCTCTATCATAGAGCCCTCTAGATATGCTCGATTATGCACGTATCGACTTAGAACCGACATGAACCGCTCGTAGGACCACATTTCATGCAAGTAGCAAGGGCCCAACGCCTGTATCTGATGAACCATGTGAATCATGAGACGTGGCATTATATCAAAAAAAGCAGGAGGTAAACACATCTCTAGTTGGTTTTGTGTCTCCACCACAAATTCATGTAGGTCACTCAGCTCTTGCTTGCCAATCGTCTTCTGTGAGATCTTCGAAAAGAAGTAGCACATGCGGGTGATGGCCATTTTTAAGAACTCTGGCTTTATAGCCCTGATTGCAATAGGTAGAAACACTGTCAGCATTACATGACAATCATGAGCCTTGCAGTGTGTTATTGACAAGTCCTTCATCTACACTAGCTTCTTCACATTTGTTGAAAACCCAGTCGAGACTTTGACCACCCTCAGAAAAGTGCATATAGCTCTCTTCTCGTCTGGTGTTAGGTTGAAGCACGCCGTGGGCAGAGTGTATTTTCCATTAGCCTCAGGTACCAGGTGAAGCTGTGGCATCACGTTTAGCTGCACCATGTCTTTCCATGCTTTCAGACCATCCTTTGACTTGTCTGTGTCCATCAAGGTAGCAATGAGACTCTCAAAGAGATTTTCTGCACGTGCATAGCATCAATGGCATGGGGGACCTCCAAGTCTGGCTAATAAGGCAGATATTGAAAGAAGATCGATTGTTTCTTGAAAGGTACGCCTTCGACAGGAGGTGTGCTTCTATCTCCGTTCGTCCCATCTGGATTCTTCTTTCCATAGACGACGCGTATGTTTTTCACCATTCTGTACATGTGTTCTCCGTTATGACGTCTCTCTAGAGGGGGTTCAATCTCCAAGGTGTTGTCATAAAATCTAAAGAATAATTTGCTGCGGTACTTATGACTTGTCTTTAAGAAGCGTCAGTTTCTTAGGTAAACTATCTTCTTGGATGCATCCAGGTACACCCATGTAGTACCATCCAAGCAAACCAAGCATCCCGTCTTCCCTTTGATCTGTCCAGACAAAGCAAACAGCGTGGGGTAATCATTGGTAGTAACTAATATTATTGCTCTACATATGAAGTCCTCCTTTCGGAACACATCGTACATCGGCTCCCCATGCCTCCATAGCCTCTCCATTTCTTGCATCAAAGGCTCGAGGAACACGTTTATATCAATGCCTAGTTGTTTAGGGCCAGAAATAAGAATAGTGAGGAGAAGGTACTTTCTCTTCTGACACAACCATGTTGGGATGTTGTACATGGTCAAGATCACTGGCCAAGTGTTGTGGTCGCTCATCCTCTCATTGAAGGGATTCATTCCATCGGTGCTCAAGCCAAATCGTACATTCCTTGGGTCATCACTGAATTCTTTGTGCTTCTCATCAAACCTTTGCCACTGACTACAATCAGTTGGGTGTGCAATCTTATCATCATCCATCTTGCGCTCATCATCCCACCATGTCATGAGTGCGGCTTCTTTAGGGTTTAGGAAGATACGTCTCAAGCGGTCGGTCACTGGCAGGTACCACATTACCAAGGCAGGAATTCTTCTCTGCTTTGCATCGTTGCCTAATGGAGTGTCCTCTGGGGGCTGAGATTCTTGTACCACCTTTTTTGTACCCTTCTTATTCCCCTTTTTTGTCGTGGAGGCTTTATCCCCATCATAAAGGTCATTGTTCTTATACCGGCTGGCCCCACACCGGGGACATTTATCCAGTGACTTGAACATTTCACCACAAAAAAGTATACAGTGGTTGGGGCATGCATGGATTTTTTAACCCCCATTGTCAATGGACTTATGACCTTCTTCGCTTGGTATATGTTGGTGGGAACTAAGTTTGGTTATGGCAGCACCCATGACAGGAGATGTAATAGATCATTGAAACTACAGTCTGACCAGCCGTACTTAGCCTTCAAGATGAGTTGCTCAAGCACAAAACATAGCAATGTCCAATGTGTCGGACAACCCTTTTCAATAGCATACACAGTCTCCTTCGATGCTTTTGTCACTCTTTCCAAATTTTCTAGACCTTTTGGGCTATTTAGTAAAATCTCTGGTCCAAGGGCTCGAATCATGTCCTCCAAATCATATTTATCCCCGACACGTGCTCCACCATCATTATTGGCACCACCTTCGTCGTTACCATCCCAACCACCAGCATCACCACCTTGTTCATTACCAAACTCAGAATCCATTCGTGCATCAAGCTCTGCTGAATATTGGGATAGGGATTCTAGGGTTTTATCGTTGTACTCCTCCTCATCCTTGTCATTAACAATAACCGTTTCACCAGGATGAATCCACACTATGTAGTCCTCAACAAATCCTCGCATAATCAAATGTGATCTGATGATAGTCACATCTGTCCATGTTATACGGTTCTTGCAATCTTTATAGGGACAAATAATTGTATCCTTATTCTCTATCAATGTCGTTGCATGCTTCTTTGCGGCTTCAATAAATTTATCCACCTCTTCACGGAAACCTACCTTGAACCTTAACGAACCATACATCCAAGAGTTCCTATACTCCATCTTTTACAACAACACAAAACAAACATTAAAGGACTACTTATTCAGATATATATAAAAATGAATCAAATTAATAATTACTTGAGAATAATTGTATATACTTCAGATATATATGAATATAAATCAAATATAATTACATGAAGCATACAAACACACCATGGTAGAGGAAAATTAATTAATGGCCCATTTATCCATAAATAATTAAAATACATATTTGTTGATTACAATAAACAATTTCAAAGACAACAATTAGCAACAATTATATTTTACCCAATATCTTTCATACAAACCCTAGTCCAATTTCATCAAACATAAATTTACAAAAACAAAATTAATAAAAAAAACCAAACCCTAGATCTTGATCTACATGCACATGAAACATCCATACAATTAACTAATTGTTCACTAAAATCAAGAAACATGGACCAAATAAGGGTATGATCTTGTTCCCCTACCCAATTTACCCTAGTACATTCAAAACTTGGGTCTAATTTGCTTCATAAGTAGCTCAAGCACCATAGAAGAGAGAAAAAAACTCTAATTACTCACTAACCAACCATTAAAAGTTCAAAAAAAAAGTGTGGAATAGCATTTTCTTACCTTCTACAACCTCTCCACCAAAGGATTTGAGACCAAAACCTTCCTCCTTAGTAGAGCAATTTTTGGGAGGTGCCCAAGGTCTCCCCACCGTTCTTTCACGGGTTGGAGTGAGTGACCCGAGGAGAAAGAAGGTGCTGCAGTTTTTTTATATGTGGGTCATTTGTAGGGGCGGATGGTGATTGAGCCGCCCCTACAAATAGCAGGTAATTATACGCAGGGCATTTGTAGGGGCGGTTCAATCATCAGTCGCCGTTCAAATAGAAACATGGGCGGCTGGTGAGTGAGCCGTCCCTACAAATCAGACCCATTTGTAGGGGCGGCTCGTATCACCAACCACCTCTGCTGTTCCATTTGTAGGGGCGGCTAGTCTCTGGGCTCCCGAGCACGCCACTGTAGGGGCGGTTCGATCACGAGCCGCCCCTACAAAAAAATGTCCCGTTGCTACAAGTTGTTTTCACGTAGTGCACCTAGCCTGGCCTGATCCTCATATCCACATCACTTCGCTTCACCTCCTGCTACACTTCACTAGAAGGCCCGCCCAAGTTTGTCCCCCCATCTATTACGGCATTTGTTAGGTTTTGGTTCATAGGCGGATTTAGAAGCAAGTGTTGCTCTTCTTTTAGCTTGTCAACATGGCATCCTCTTCAATTCCTTCGTCTGGTGGTGGTCAAGTTCCATGATTCTTGGTGATTTTCAGTGGCACCAACCATTGCCATTGGGTTTCTCGCATGCTCCAGCATATGCGTGGTCTTTAGTGCTTTGGGAGTTTCTTACTAGTGAGCTACCTTGTAGCCTTGCTTTCTCCTCCTGAGCAGCTCATGTTTCTTTTTGGGGCTTCAGATGATGACAAGTAATTGCATGATGTGTAAGATGATGACATGAATGTCCTAATACATGTCTCAGTGTGCAGCATACCAGACTTGACTAGATGAGGATGCATGTGCGAGTGTTGTTCATACTGCTAGTATAGAGCAGCGTTTAGCTACAAATATTGCTAATTTTATCATGCATGTCAAATGTGGACTTTTGTTCATAAGCATTACAAGCCTTTGCTTATCCCCAGGGGTGGATCTACAGGGGGGCTAGGGGGGCTCCAACCCCTCCCCCCCTACAGCTGGTGCATCAATAGAAATATGGGGAGAGTGAGGGAGAAGAAGAGGTGGAGGAAAGAAGAAAAATGGAGAGACAGAGGAAAAAGAAGAGACCAGCCCTCCTTCAATCCTATTCTGTATCCGCCACTGCTTATCCCGCATACATTGGCTTTATGCTAGGATCAGTCATTGCAGTAGGTTGATGCTACTTTTGAGGTGTTCTTTAACCATCTATCTGCAATTTGGTGTGAGCTGGACACTCTTGGTCCTAAGTTGTTCCCTACCACTTGTGCATCTTATTAGAAGAAACATACTCACCTTGGAGCTTCTAGTACCTATGACTTTCTGACTGTCTTTCTGTAGAGTTTGAATCTCTTCATGCTTAGTTACTTGCTCGTGAGCCCTGTGTGTCCCTCATGGAGGCTCTTGCTGCTATTCATAATGAGAACACCCATCTTCATTTTGATGGTTTGCTCTAGTCAACCTATTAGTCTGTCTTGCTTGTCATTGCTCATAGGTACTGACAATGCTGCTACTGGAGGATCCATAGTAGCTTGGTTGGTTATTAGACATAGAGATACTCATGTTGCTTCCTTGCCTTGCTACCTCTGCACCTAATGGAGTTGTTGGTTTTAGCATATGCACTTTCAACTTCTACTACTGCTTCTCAGTCTTCCATCGAGGTACCAACGTCTACTTCAGGTACTTTACCATCGATTCCTGACTTTGGTGGTTCTTTCCACATGCTCATGATTGTACAAATCTTTCTTCATTTCGTCCTCCTTCTATTCATGTTATTGTTCAAACTGATGAAGGCTCACCTTTGTTGTCGGCCAAAACACTTCATTGTCCTCCTCTGTTCATGTCCATGGTGTTTCTTATGTTCCTAGGCTAACCATGTAGCTAATCTCTACTAGCCAGCTCATAGATAATGGTTGTCGTTTTATTCTTGACTCTGACTATTGTAGTGTTCAGGATCTTAGCATGGGTCTTCTAGTTAGTACTAACCCCCTGTTGGTGTGGTTCTCAGTGTCTTTGGAGGCTAAATTGCTTCATCTTTTCCCGCTGCCTCTGCTAGCCCTATGGTCTCTATTGTGTCATCCTCATATTTTGCTCAGTGGCATCATTGGTTGAGACATTTATGTGGTTCGCATCTATCTACATTAGGTTGTTGTGGTTTATTAGGGACCGTCTCTAGTGATGTATCCTTGGACCAGTGTCAGGGATGTAAGCTAGGCAAACAGTCCTAGCTACCATATCATTCTAGTGAGTCGGTGTCGAAGCATCCCTTTAATAATCTTGTTCTTTCTGATGTACGGGTTTGGCGTCCTATGTTTTGAAATGGACCATCAATACTATATCATTGTCATGTTACTATATCAATAATCTCAATCTTATTCTTGTGATGTTACTTTGATGAGCCTCATTATTTCTACCCTCGTACCTCCTATGATGATTGACCTCTATGTGTCATTGAGCCTCTATCTTTCTTGAATTTACCTAATATTCCCATTACCACTAGGTCCTCTACTCCCCCATTACCTTCTCCTATGTACATCCAACCACCACCTGGGTACTCTACTCCTCAAACCATGGTTTGTCGCTTTCGGCACTACCTTTATGGCCTCAAGTAGGATCCTCGTGCTTGGTTCTAGGGCTTTGATTCTTGTCACTGGAGTCAGTTTTTCTCCTAATGCTCATGATCCTGCCCTCTTTGTCCGTAGTTCCTCTTGGGGCTAAACCCTTCATATTTTCTAAGTTGATGATATGATTATTACTAGTGACCATTATGAGTACCCTTCCTACTTTGTGAGGGCATGCCTTAGTGAGCAGTTCCTCATGTCTGATCTGGGTCCTCTTCATAAGTTTCATGGTACTGAGGTATCTTCTACGCCTATAGATATGGCTCTTGCGACAGCAGAGGTTACTTAGCTATGGTGGTTACTTGAGGATTCTGGTGTTTCAACTTCTATGACAACTCCTCTTTTACCTGACAGTACTGATGTTGTTAGTATTGTTCATGATCTAGTCAAGCATGAGCTCATGAAGCATATTTGTATTGATGCCTCATACACTCGGGCACAAGTGCAAGATGATGTTATCACTCTTTGTTGTGTGCCTTTCGAGCTTTAGTTGGTTGAGTTCTTCAAAAAGGCACAACTGAGAGCTCATCACCAATTTTTCCTCCAAACTCAGTTTTCATGATCCACTTTAGTTTTAGGGGGTCCCTATAGGCATAAGCACTACTACATAAATGAGTTTTCCCAACGACATTATCACTGCCGGTTCTATTAAAACACAGGTTTGTAACACGAACCAACAGTGAAAATCGAAGTCATTTTAATCGCTGGGTCGGTAAACAAACCACGTGTGAAGAAATGCTTCAGACTTGAAATTTCAATTCATTTGAGCTTTGTCTCCCTCTACCTCCTGACTCATCCCTCTCTCTCCTCATCTCATTTAGTCGTTCTTAGCATACCACAACACACACGACTCCTCCCCACCACTTCTCCACCTCGCCTCCTTCCTCCTCCACCCTCCAGTGATGACGCACAAGCTCCCTGCCCCCATTGGCGATGGGATGCGAGCTCCCCCGCCACCTTCGGTCAATGCGCGAGCTCTGTGCCCACCTCCCATCCACACGCGAGCTCACCCACCTCTTCCAGTCAACACGGGCCCCTCCAACGTTGTTGCATGAGCTCCCCGCCCCCTTCGATCGACGGCACACGAGCTCCCCCACCCTATCACGTGACGATGGAGCTCAAGCTAGACCAGATACAGTGTGTGTCACCCTCTTTTTCTTCTCTCTTTGATGCTAGCTCACTCTCCATTCTAGATCTACTGGCAGGGAAAGCGGGTGCAAGCTCGGTGGTGGCGCTTGTGGCGAAGAACCTCCTGGCTAACGTCATTCGGATCTATGAGGAATCGGAAGCAGTTGTCCTCAGCAGTGGCATCGGTCGTGGCGGGCTCGGGAGCTACAGTCCTAGGAGCGGCTTGGTAGGCCTCTAGATAGCAGCAAAGGTTTTTCTTATTTTTTATTTAGTTATCATCGTCGGTGATGATCTTTATTTTTACTGTCAACTATCACCGTCAAATAGCAAACCCGGCGGTGGTAGGCCTTACCAACCGGCTGTGATGAGTTACTTGTAGCAGTGACAGTTGTGAGATGTATATACTTTATTGTACAAGGGTCTTTTTGTATATTTGTGTATCTATATGCACTCCCCTTCGGTAATACAGAAGCTACAACTCCAAACACTTGTAACTTATAGCAGCCCTCATGTCAAATCCCACGGTGCCCGAAATCTCTATGATTACGTTTTTCCTGCTTGTTTTGGCTTCCACTGTAGCCGATGGCGCAACACCAAGCCGCGCATTTCATTGAGATCTCAAGCAGCTGCGCTTCTCGACTGGAAATCCACCCTCAAGCACTACTCCGAACACCAGCTGGGGACATGGAGCAGCGACGTCCCTCCGTGCAACTGGACTGGCGTCACCTGCGGCGACGTCGTCGTTGCACAGCGCCGACATGGAAGAGCATCGTCGACGTCGAAGGCCATCACGGAGCTCTCACTCCTGCCCTGGCGTCAGCTCTCTCTCGATGCTTTCCAGTTTTAACATGTCAGGCGATCACCTCACTGGGAATATACCACCGACTGTTGGTGACCTCGGGAGGCTCACAAAAATGGACCTTTCTAGCAACAATCTCAGTGGCCAAATCCCTCCGGTTTTGTTCAATCTCAGCAGGCTCACTTTTCTTGCTCTTCCTGGCAATAATCTGTCGGGTAACATCCCAAGGCAGCTCGGAAAGCTTCAGGCCATCGAGTATTTGGACTTAAGCTTCAACCTTCTTGCTGGCCAAATTCCCTCTACACTTTCAAACCTCACAAACCTTAAGACTCTAGTTTTGTCTGGTAATCATCTATCAGGACCTATACCCGAAGATCTAAGCAGAATCCAAACACTGCAATTACTAACGATGGACAGTAATAACCTGAATGGTACGGTTCCATCCTCCCTGGGAAATCTTACAATGCTCAAGATCCTGTACCTATATCTAAACCAACATACTGGACTCATTCCCGTTGAGCTTGGGATGCTCACAAACTTGATTGAGTTGGATTTGTCAGAGAACCATTTCACTGGACCAGTTCCTTCCAGTGCTGGAAATATGACTTCGTCAACCTATTTATCCGTCTGGGGTAACCATATAACCGGGTCGATTCCTCATGAGATTGGAAACCTTGTCAACCTTCAAGAGCTGGACCTCTCGGTAAATTTCTTAACTGGCCCACTGCCACCAACATTAGGAAACATGTCCTCCCTCAGCAATATATTAATAAACAGCAATAATCTATCCGGAGAAATCCCAGCAGAGTTTGGAAACCTGACAAATTTGGTATCTCTTTGTTCCTATGAAAACCAATTGTCTGGACCAATTCCTCCAAGTTTTGGAAATTTAGTAAGCATGAACACGATACTACTATTCAACAATAACCTATCTGGTCCTTTGCCTCCAGCACTCTTCAACCTTACCAATTTGATGGACATCGAGTTGTCTCAAAACCAATTGAATGGACCATTGCCTGATTTGTACCAAGGTAGAAACCTACAAATTTTACAACTTTCTAATAACAACCTGGATGGTCTGATCCCAAAGACATTGAAGGATTGCAGTTCACTGATATACCTCGGTTTGGGTTTTAATCAAATTCACGGAGATATAACTGAAGCATTTGGGGTGTACCCGCATCTAAAACACATTACTTTATCGTCAAACAAATTGGTAGGCACGCTATCACCAATCATAGGCTCCTGGAGCAACTTGACTTATCTTAATTTTTCAGACAACATGATAGAAGGAACTATACCTGCAGAATTGGGAAAACTAGAAAATCTTGTAAGGTTTAGTCTGTCCTCCAATAGTTTGGCCGGGGAGATACCACCTGCAGTTGGAAATTTAGTCAACCTAAACATGTTGAATTTAAAAAACAATCAGTTATCTGGGCGGATTCCAAAGCAAATTGGCCAGCTTAAAAATCTCGAGATCCTTGATCTATCAAGCAATCAGCTGAATGGACCAATACCAGATGAGATTGGAAATAGTTTGAAGCTGCAATCTTTATTTCTGGGGAACAACAATCTGAATGCCAGTCTACCTAGGACATTGGGTCATTTAATTTATCTGCAAAACATGCTTGATGTTAGCCAGAACAATCTCAGTGGACCAATACCGTCAGAACTTGGCAATCTACAGATGTTGATGTTTGCAAACTTATCACACAATCAATTTAGTGGTGTTATCCCTACCTCCATTGCAAGTATGCGAAGCCTATCAGTATTTGATGTATCATACAACATCCTAGAAGGCCCTCTCCCTGAAGGATTTCACAATGCCTCAGCAAAATGGTTTCTTCACAACAAAGGTCTTTGTGGAGACCTGGCTGGCAGGTCACCTTGTTATCTGCCTCAAGCTCATCATGGACAAAACCGTCAAAAGTTGATAGTAGAAGCCAGCGTTCCTGTAGCTCTTGTGGCTATTGGTTCAGTGGCTTGTTTTCTTGCTATTTGGTTTTGCTGCAAGAAATCGTCCCAAGAAACTAAACCTGTGGAAAAAACGGGTACGTTCTCTGTTTGGGGCTTTGATGGTAAAATGGCGTTTGAAGATATCATCAATGCAACTGACAATTTTGATGAGAAGCACTGCATTGGGGAAGGAGCATATGGTCGTGTTTACAAAGCAACACTTCAAGATGGACAAGTTGTAGCAGTGAAGAAACTCCATCCAGGCGATGAAGAGACAAATGACGAAGTCAGATTTCACAGAGAGATTGAAACATTGACAAAAATCCGCCAACGTAGCATTGTCAAGCTGTGTGGGTTTT
>NW_027096871.1:0-60804 GCF_019320115.1 Miscanthus floridulus
AACAGGTGAAGGTTCCCGTTTTTGGGCCGAAGTCCGAGATTCCTTTCCCCCGCTTTGGCCGATCTTTGGGGGAGGGGGTGACGGAGGACAGTTTTGTCTCCGAGGTTGAGGAAGCCGCTGTTGGGTTGGTTGGCAAAATTTTTGAACGTGAGTACACATCTCGGAGAGCCGTGGCAGGCACCATGCCGTGGCTCAATCGAGTTTTGAGGAGGTCGGGATCGTCTACTGGGAGCGCGAGGTTCCCACCGAGGTCCTGGCTTCGATTGAGAAGAAGAAGAAGAAGGCCTTCGCGAAGAATGTTATGGCGGAGGCTGAGTTCAAGAAGAGGAAGGGCGCCATTGTTGCTCAGGCACCTACAAAAAAGAAGAAGAAGACCGATGCTCTGGTGATCGTGGCGGCCGCATCTTCGGCCGGTAGTGCTGGCGTTGCCTCCGCCGGCAGTGAAGATGTTCAGAGCTCCTCCATCCCGTCAGTGGATGTACGGGTCGCGAGCGGCGGGGATCGCGGCTCTCCTAGAGCCCCGGTGCACCCTATGCGCGGCGCTGTGAGTGGTGCCGAGCGTCCGGGGGCCAGCGCTGCTCTGGCGCGCTCCTTGCACGGTGCTGCGAGTGTCTCCGAACAGCCAGAGGCTAGTGCCGCTGATCCTATGCTCGACATTTTTGGCGGGCTGTATTCAAGTTCTGAAGAGGGCGCGGAGGTTGCCTTGCAGCACGATCCTTCATCTCCGATCGTTGTTGCGCCTTCCCCCACGCCAGCGGCCGACGTCGGGCAACCGGAGACCGTGCTTGCTGAGCAGGCCCCAGTGGCTCGGTCTTCTTTGAGCCCTCTGCCCGCCAGGCCGCTGGCTGAGGAGAGCCAGCCCTTTGGGCCTTCGCCGCATGATATGGCGGAGATGTCTGCCTAGGGGACTCGGCAGGCAGCCCCGCCTAGGCTTTTTATGAGTAAGTTTGTTTGTTGCACATTTTTGTGTTTACTGTCTTCGCCCGGTTTATTTGTTTTTGTATTCTACCAAGTGCTAATACCGTGTACTTGTTGCTTTTGTAGGTGATGTCATGGCTGGAGTCCTCACCTCGGATGAGCGAGTGGCCGCTGCCAGCGTTAGGTTTGGTCCGGGGCAGCTGGGGTCGATGGCGCCGGGTCTGAGTGAGTATAGAGTGTTTTTATCTTACTCGTCTTTTGGCCTATTGTTATTGCCTATTTCTGATCAGCCCTCTGACCTGAGTTGTTGTTTTTTTTTGCTACGCAGGCTCCTCTGACACTTCTATCTTAGGATCTTAGGTTGGGAAGAGTGCTATCTTGGGGTTCTTGGAGACATCGGAGGTGGTCTCTAGCAATTGGTGTATGTATTGTGGGATTTGCTTTTCTCACCTTATGGTTTTGTGTTTGTTTGTTCTTCTTTGAATAGATCGCTTCAAACAACATCTGAGGGACATGGATTTCTTCCAACTTCTCTGTGTTCATCTAGAACACCAGAGCTTGGTGCGTCTTCGGCAGTTTGCCTTTTTTGGTGTATGTTCGCCTTTAGACTTGTTTTTGTTTCTATTGCTGATCACCTTGGTCTTCTTCTTTCTGATCGTAGGGGTATCACACGGCCGTTGTTATGGAAGAGCGCTGCACTCGTGAGGTCTCTAACCAAAATACTACGATTGAAGCGCTCAAGGCGGAGAACGAACGCCTGGAAGATGAAAAAGGGGGTTTGGCCAACTCCCTTGCGGCTCTCCGCCTTTCTCTGACAGAGAAGGAACAAGAAAAGGAGGCTTTGAGGGCTGATCTCACCAAGGCTTGGGATGTAGAAGCTTTGTCCGCCGAGCATGCCTGGAGGGCGAACGAGTTGGCCGAGGGTCTCCGGCGAGAGCTGGCCTCTGAGAAGGAATCCGTAGCTGCGGTGGGGGAGCAGCTGTCTTTGATGATGAGGCGTTTGGACTCAGTCAAGGGGGTCCTTGCTACAACTGTTGGCCATTACCGAGCCATCGTCGCCGAGTTCGGAGGTGAAACCTCTGCTCCTCCTGAGGAAGACAACGTCTATGCCCTCGCCTCTGGCTAAAGCGTCACCTTACGAAGCTCCCTAATCTGATCAATGGCTGCATGGACTATGGGGCGTTGGTGGGAGTAGCGAATTACGTGAAGCTTTTGGTGCGCGGTGGGTGTACGCATACCGAAAGTATTCTGGAGGGAGCGCTGCCGGGTTCAAAGGAGCTTGGTGAGACTTCTCTTGGTTTGAGAAAAGCCTTGAGAAATTTCATCGGGTACTTTTGGGCTCCATTTGGGAGACCTGCTGCTCGAAAATTGGCGGAGGAAAAGAGGGCGAAGGTATTTCTTGTCTTTGTAGCCGCTATTTTTTTCTCCTTGCTTTTTGCGAAGCTGCGAAGGCTTTCATTGCCTATGCCCCTGATATTTTAGGCTGTGCTACAGGATGCGCAGAAGAGTCTTGCGGGCAGGCCTCCGCCAGCTTCACTCTCGGTGACCGCGGGCGACGCCTCCGCCACCGCTGGTGCTCCGGTGGGCGCTATGATCGGCGGTGGTGATGGTCGAAGGCCGCAGGCGCCGTTCCCGCCCACAGTTGATGCGGGCTCCATTCCAGGGACTTCTGCTGCGGCCGGGACGCCGGAGGTCTAGGCTCTTTGTAGGACTTAGCTATTTTGACTTATATATTGTAGTCCAGTTGGACTCTTGTAAATAAAGTTTATTTTGTTCTGAGTGATTTTGTGGGAAATTTTAATCTTGCGTAGGTTCCGAATCGGGAGCCTGCGCAAGATGTTGCACCTTTGACTCTCTACAACGATGGTATTTATGTGAGCGAAGAGCTTTGGGAGTATTGGCGTTTGGCCTTTCCCTGCAGCATTGCGTGCGACGTGTTTGAGTCAGTTAAGTTTGACATAGACGACGAGCGCGCTGGGTTTACTCGCGCGCTTGCTTGGCACGGACCTCCGCCATAATAGTTTGGATTTTATTGTAAGTTTGTGTCCTATAAGAATGGTACTTGACGTTTTATGGAATACAAAACAGGTTCACTTTCTTGATTGTTTGTGCGGGGGCTTATGTCTGTTGTGTTGGTTTACATATCTCGTCTAGTCCCGAGCTTGCTCACCGTGGGCCTTTGCTTGGGCGAATGTGCGCAATACAGAGGTGGTGGCTAGGACCTCCGCCCCATGTTCTCTCCTTCTCTATGCTTGCTTGATGGCCGGGGTAGAAGTGTTGGTAGTTTTTTGCCTGGCGGAGGCGTACTTGAGGTCTGCCTGGTGAGGCTTGCTGAATCGGTGTGTAATCTGATAGGAGGTTTGGCGCAGCTTGTGCAGACGGCGGAGACTTTTGTTATTTCTTTAGCTGGGTGTTTTAGCTGTCTGGTGGTATGGGCCTCCGATGCTGCACACCCGTGGGACATGTTTCATTTGTGGAGATGGCAGGTTAGGTCTTCGGCGTCAGGGGGATGTTACGAGATTTCGTGCGATATCCCCCTTCTTCCATAGGCCTACGCTGTTCATCACTATCGACGAAATATGGTCGGCAGTCTACCTAGGGGTATGCCCAAGGTAGTAGATTGTTGGTAGACAGATGCACAAGCCACAAACAAGATGGTGACGCAAGACAGACATGAGATTTTATCCAGGTTCGGCTACCGAGAAGGCGTAATACCTATGTCCTGCGTCTGATTGTATTGCTGTATGTCAATGAGAGATGTTTTTTAGAGGGGGTCCCTGCCCACCTTATATAGTCTAGGGGGTAGGGTTATAGATCTGGAAACTAATCCTAGCCAGTTACAATTGCCATAGGTGGCCGGATAAGGATTCCTATTCTAACCGACTAGGATCTTGCTTGATCTCCAAATCTGCTTTGACTCCTTGCGCGGGACTCCGAACAGGTCGGTCGGGCCGCGCGTCATCTTCTAGTGGACCGAACCCCCTAATCTGGGCCGGCCCAAGCCTAGCCGTAAGGGTATAGGGGTTAATAACCCCACAGCTAGTCCCTGAGCACCATGTATTATGCTGTGACACGCCATTCGATCTCCTTCGACTAATGCGATCCGTCCTCATGTCATCTCCAACTGATTGAAACATTGACCAATCAAATGTGCTAGCATTCTGATCAGAACTGAGAGCAGTAGACCATGATTATAGCCGAAGATTCTGGTTGTCCGAAGAATGCATGGTGCTCTTAAAGAAAAAAGAAAAAGATTTCTTTCCTTATCAAGTGTGCCCACTTGTATTTCTGATAAGAAATGTAAGTGACCCTTGGACAGTAGTAATCTTCGCAATCAGTCAAAGCGTAGGGGTCGATAAAATAAACACATTCACCGCAAGGTGAAGTGTGCCCACTTAGTCCGCGAGCCTGGTAGTAGGTGATGTAGGCACGTGGTGCTAGGGTCTAAAAAGAATTTCCACTAAAGTTAAGAATCCAGTCGTTGTACAATCAATACGAGATGCACCGGCAGGTGCATCGTACCGTTGTAGTCCCCGAGCTTGCTGGAAGGAGAAGTATAAGCCTTGTAGTAAGGTCCAAATAAATGCCTCTCGACTGTATGTGAGTACACGTCACATGTAGCCGAGGAGGGCAGTCGCCGAGCATTCTTCGGAACAGTCCCCGAGCATGGTAGTGGTCGGAGCAGTCCCCGAGCACAGTAGTTGTCTGGGCAGTCCCCGAGCACGGTAGTGGTCTGGGCAGTCCCCAAGCATGGTAGTGGTCTAGGCAGTCCCCGAGTATGGTAGTGGTCTGGGCAGTCCCTGAGCACAACAGTGGTCTGGACCATCCCTGAGCGCGAGACATGCAGCGAAGAAACAAATGCCACTTGTACTATTATTTGGTGTATTTATTTATCTTCTTACTCTGTCAAGTCCAATCTGACATGTCTGGTCAAAAAAATAGATGGGTATAGCATGTCATACTGCCCTCTTGTCCTTTCAAGCAAACAGTCGCTTGGCACCTGTAAGGAGGTGTGTCAGTGTGGGCCCTCTCACACTAGCAACGAAGAGGCATATACACTAATAACGAAGAGGCGCATATATTGGCATAGATCTCGAGATTGTGAAAACAACCATCTATGGCGTGTGCGCACGTCTCCCAAGAATCTCAGGCAGACAAAATGACAGAACTCTTGGTTATTTATAATATAGAACTGGTAAGTTACTTTTTACCGATCCCCATTACCATTCGCCGCCACAGCCTTCTTCTTCCTCTTGCCAACCCTAATACCTCCAAAATAATCACCAATCACCCCTCCCCCATATCCACCTTCACCAGCCAAGGCGGATTCATGGCGAAGAGTGATGCCCAGAAGAAAGCCGGAGTCATGGTGAAGGAGTGGTGGAAGTCAAGAAGCAACGAGTAGACCATCGAAGACCTCGTCATTATGGGAGTACTCCACAATAAGGAACTCGCAGGATGGCGCACGCCGAAGGGCGAGGGGTACCCTGATCCATAACTAGGTGAGATTATGGTTTTCGAAGATTTCTTCAAGCGGGGTTTTGGAGTTCCAGTGCACCCTTTCCTTTAGGGGCTCTGTCTGTATTACGAGGTTGGGATTTGCAATCTGCATCCCAACTTGATTCTTCTTGTCTCCACCTTCATTCATCTGTGCGAAGCATATGGTGGCTTCCAGCCCCATTTTTACTTCTTTCGCCATCTTTTCTGTTTGTGGAAGAAAGGAAGCGGTGGCTCAAAGATAGCCAGAGGTGTGTACCTCAATCTTCATGATGGGATGAAGGCCTAGTACCTGCACTGCCCTTGGAACACGTCGCTTGATGACTGGTACAAGAAGTGGTTCTACATCCACGAAGAGCCAAACACGATCACACTGTGCGACGTGGGGTTCATTCCGGAGAAGAAGACTAGCTGGTCAGAGAAGCCCGAACACCTAGAACAGATCCTAGAACTACTTGGGAAGATCCCGTGGAGGAAGCTAGACGGTCCGAGCGTGGTCGGGAACTTCATCAGCCGAAGGATCCAGCCCTGCTAGAGGAGGGTACATCCCGGCTACGAGTACCAAGGTAGCGCAGACCCAACGAGGACCAGGAAAGAGGCGCTTGACAAGATCGAAGTCAAAGCTAGGATTGGAGAGCTATTCAACTTAGCTGATCCAAATTATGTTAGATTGAGCGACATCGAGCACGCTTTCAAGCTCGCCCGACCTCCCCCAAAGGTAAATCATTCTGCCTTGTACCCGTAGTTTTATGTTGTAACAGAAACTTACTGTATTATCTCCTTTATTTTTCCTAGATTATTGGTCGTGATAGAGCAATAGTGTTTGTATCGCCACTCCCTAGTGTAGATTGGCCGCAAGTTGCTAGCCCAACCGCCCAGACCAGCGCCGGGACCAAAGACGTTGACTGGGCCATGCTCAGAGTTGGGGGGGAGGCAGCAGCCAAAGCTGTTGGTAAGCGGCCGGCGGCCAGCAAGCATCATCAGGCGATCTTTACACTGTTAGACGATGAAATAGAGGATGCAAACATCTTTTGACTCATCCCTCGCAAGAGGAGGAGGCATCTGGAGTTGATGGAGCAAGGTGGCTCCTCCGTGCCAGTGGGACCCGCATCGCCAACTACTGCGGCGCGGAGGACAAGTGGCGAAGGGGTCGAGCACCAAGCCCCAGCGCCGGTGCTGGTCGTAGAGGGAGACCAGGTGGCACCCGTAGAGCACGTGGAGCAAGCACGGCCGAAGAGACGCGCCTTTGCCACATCATTCCGTGCTTCCACCATGTAAGTACTTGTAAGCTTACAATTTATACTGATTACTGTTGTCTTCTGAACTTATCTTGGATATATTAGGTCAACGTCCACCCAAAATCCAGACCAACTAGTCGGTAGCGGCGTGGCTCCGCTAGCAATGTCAGAGAAAACTACCCAGCAGCCGGCCATGGAGGAACCGATAGCAGAAAGTCGGCCGGAGCCTTAGCAGACAAGCGGCCAGACAACAGTCCCCGAGCAGGTGGTCGAGGGAAGAGCTGAGCCAAGTACAAGTGCTCTGAGCACCAATCCTACAGAGGGTGACACCCCAACACCAAGGGTAATGGGTCAGACTGATGAGCGGTGGCCAGAGTCGAGAGCATAGAGCACGCTTGTCGATGCTAAGGCCCGTGGGAAGGCCATAGTTATTGTAGAAGCTACCAACTCCGGACCAGCACTGGTACCTGAAGAAGAGACCGAAGAAGACAAAGTAGAAGAGGTCCTGGGCCATCCATAGGACAGGCGACAACATGTATATGTGTCGCGCTGGCGGAACGACCAATGGGTTGTTCATGAAGAAATCCCAGAGGTCGAAGAGACCATGAAAGTTGAACGGGCGGCGAAATGACTAGTGATGCAAGTCTAGGTATGCTTTGCTTGACCACCTGATCTTGCCATCTAGTAATACTGTCTTACTTAGCTTTTTGCATGCAGGACTTAATGAAGACCATAAGGTACCGCAAGAAATGCTTCGACCAGATTGAGGGGATCACAGCAAGCAATAAAGAACTGGCGGCCGAAGTGGAATGCTTGCGCCACCAACTTGAAGCCGCCAACCTTGAGAGGATGGAGCAAGAGGTGCAAAACCAGAACCTGGTCGTCCAGCTCAGTAACAAAGAACAGGAAAGAACAAGTAAGTTGTCACTTTATCACAATGAGTGCATGACACGTGTTGTTGCATTGTTGGTAGTAACAGCTGTAGTGCAGGCTTAGAAGCCGAAGTAGTCCGTCTCTAAGAGGAGAATAGCCGTGTGGTCGTAGAGTGTGGTCGCCTGAAGGAGGACAACATGAAACTGGCGCACGACCAGTCACAACTCTGGGACCACACAACCAAGATGAAGGAGGAACTGAAAAGTAAGTGTTCCAGACCACCTTGCTTACTATTGTTGCCCACCTTATCTTTTCGTGGCATGATGTTTTAATGTATTGTGCAATTTGCAGTTTTAAAAGTCAATGCCAAGAAGCATCTGGAAGCCGTGATAAAAGAACACGACGGCTAGAAGGCGCAGTGCCAAGAGATCACCAAGGATCGGGATGCATGGAAGAAACAGTGCCAAGAAGTGGCAACAGGCGTTTTACCAGTCCTCAACCTTATCGATCCAACGCTTACAGAGGACGCGCCAGGGACGCCACAGCTCGGACTGGTCGATAGATGCCGAAAGACATGGGGATGGTTCCAAGAGTTCGTGAAGGAGGCAGGTGAGTACACAGGCGCACATGTGCTAAGCATGGTACGTGCTCACTACCCCTTGATCGATCTCAAGCGCCTAGAGGCTGGATACCCGAAGGAGGTAGATCCAGACAAGGCTGAGGAGCTTCGGATGACCCATCTTGACTTGTTGGCAAAAATAATTGGCGACATTAACCTGTGTGGAGGCGGGACAGCACCTGTATAGGGTATGCCATCAACAAGGAAGCTAGAAACGCCATTAGTTTTGAGCCAACCGGCGAAGCCTACGGTCTCGACCAGCCAGGCATCGGCGGGGCCATCTTCTTTAGCTCGACCAGTACAAGAGCCTCCGAGACTCGAGCAAGATGTCAGGAGCAGCGAGCAGCGGGTGCCACTTGCCCTGACCAGCCAATAGGATAGGCTATAGCTATAGAAAAAGATGTAGTTGTGTTATTGTAAACTTGTACCTTTTCAGGCAAGCTTGTAGTAACGTAACTATATATCATCATAAGCTTGTTTGTTTTGTATAAAACACATTTAAGCTTGAAACTCGTGTTGGTGTAACTAAGTGAGAACATGTTAGCGTTCTGTTTAGTTGTACCAGTTTAGTCGACACGTCATCTTGAAAAGTTTGTATGGCCTTGGTTTGCCATGTGGTCGGAGTGTGAGGTGCGTGACCTGTTCACACGTAGACGTGGACAAGTCAAACCAGAGGGAAACTGCCGATCACCCGTAGCGTAGAGAGCGGGTCCCATGCATGTGTTGGGAGGAATTGGAGACAGGGCCTGCTCCGAAAACCTTGGAAGGAATGGTGGTCGGCTTTGATTGGTTGAGTTAGAATAACCGTAAAATTCGAAGTGACACATTAGAGTGGTTGGAGAAATCATAATAGCTTTATTGAAGTAAATCGAAAGTACAAAAGGAGTACATATCTTAGTAGTTAAGCATAGAAACGCCTAAGCTTGTCGATGTGCCATGAATTGGGTACGTCCGTACCGTCTAGGTGAGCTAACCTATAAGACGTTGGTCGTGTGACTTCCTTGATCATGAAGGGCCCTTCCCATAGAGTTGCGAGTTTATGGACACCAGCCTGATTCGTCTTCCACTTCAGGACTAGGTCCCCGACCACGAAGAACCGCTCTTTAACGTTCTTGTTGTAGTACCTGCGCAAAACAGCAAGGTATTTGGTTGTACGTATGCAAGAATCGAGCCGCTTCTCTTCTGCACTATTCACTTCTAGCTCCCGCACTTCATTGACCTTGCCTTCGTTGAAGTTCTCTACCCATGTAGATTTGAAAGCTATATCTGCTGGGAGGACTGCCTCAGCACTGTAAACCATAAAGTATGGTAAGACGCCGATATTATGACTAGGCTAGGTTCTGAGGCCCCAGACCACGACTGGTAACTCTTTGAGCCATCTTCCGGGAGCTTTGTCATTTTCTCTATGCATCCTCTTCTTTAGTGCATCCAAAATCATACCGTTTGCCCGCTCGACCTGTCCATTAGCTCTAGGGTGCGCCACCGAGACGTATTTTACTACTATGCTCCTTTCATCGCAGAAGTCCCAAAAAGCATTCCCGGTGAATAGAGTACCCAGATCAGTGATGATGCTGTTGGGTATGCCGAAGCGGTGGATGACCTGGTCGAGGAACGTGACAGCCTTTTCTGAGGATGCCTGTACTAGAGGCATGTACTCTATCCACTTAGAAAATTTGTCGATCAGGACAAAGACACATGTAAATTTCCCAGGAGCTGGTTTGAAGGGCCCGATCATATCTAGTCCCCAGCATGTGAAGGGCCAAGCGGCCGGTATTGTCTGGATCTTGTGTGCTGGTACGTGGATTCTCTTGGCGAAGAACTGACAACCTTCACAGTAGCGGACTAGCTTCTCTGCATCGGCTACCACTGACGGCCAATAGAACCCTGCTCGGAAAGCATTGCCAACCAGCGTTCTTGAGGCCGCGTGGTTGCCACATGTTCCAGAGTGGATTTGGTCCAGGAGATGTTCGCGATCCTCCTGAGTTATACACTTCATCAAGATTTCCTCCTTTGCGTTCTTGCGCCATAATTTGCCATCGACGAGCAGATACTGCTTACTACGACACATCAGGTGCTCGTTTTCTGTCCAATCAGTATAACCGCTGCCATCTGTCAGGTACTTAATGAAAGGTACTCTCCAGTCAGGCTCATTAGTGGTTGTAGGTGGATCGGTGGTGCTTGACGCCGGAACCATAGCCACCAATAGCTGGTCTGGAGGCTTGTCGACCGTGGGATCTTCCTCTTCGATGGAAGGCGTGAGCAAGTCTTGGACGAATACGCCATGTGGGACTTTGGCTCGGGATGATCCTAACTTTAACAGTGCACCTACTGCTTGGTTTTTGTCCTGGACCACGTGTGTGTACTCGATGCCGTAGAACTTGCCTTCTAGCTTTCTGATCGATTTGCAGTATGCATCCATCTTTTCGCTGGTCGTGTCCCAGTCCTTGTTGAGTTGGTTGATGACCAGAGCCGAGTCTCCGTAGACATAGAGACATTTAACACCAAGCTCGACCGCAATGCGCAAACCATGTAGGCATGCTTCATATTCGGCGATGTTATTAGATGCTGGGAAATAAATCCTGAGGATGTACCGGAGCTGCTCCTTGGATGGTGACATGAAAAGAACTCCTACTCCTGCACCGTCGATGTTGAGAGAGCCATCAAAGTACATCTTCCAATACTCATCGGGCCCTTGAGAGGCAGTCATGCTTAAGTCTGTCCACTCGACGATGAAATCGACAAGTGCCTGAGACTTGATTGTAGTACGACTTGCAAATTCCAAGGAGAAAGGGCATAGCTCCATTGCCCATTTGACGATGCGCCCGTTTGTGTCCTTATTGCGAATGATGTCTCCTAGAGGGTACTTGGTCATGACCACCACACGATATCCGTCGAAGTAATGTTTCAACTTTCGAGATGTTATTAGTATGGCGTAGATCAGTTTCTGAATCTGTGGGTACCTAGTCTTGGATTCATTGAGTACCTCACTAATGAAATAAATTGGTCGCTGTACCTTGTAGGCGTGGCCAGGCTCATCGCGCTCGACCACCATGGTAGTGGAGACCACCCAATTAGTTGCCGCAATGTAAAATAGGAGAGTTTCATCTTCTCTGGGAGCAATGAGGACCAGAGGTGATGTAATGTATTGTTTTAGCTATGTGAAGGCAGCGTCTGCTTCCTCCGACCACTCAAACTTCTCGGATGCTTTGAGCAGTTTGAAAAATGGTAGTCCTTTTTCTCCTAATCTTGATATGAAATGACTGAGGGCAGCCTTGCATCCGGTAAGCTTCTGGACATCCTTCACCTTTTTGGGCGGCTTCATGTCTAAGACAACTTTGACTTTCTCTGGGTTAGGGTGTATGCCATCGTAACTAACAATGTTGCCAAGCAATATACCAGAAGGAACACCAAAGATGCACTTCTTTGGGTTTAATTTCCATTGGAATGTATTAAGGGCTGCAAAGGTGCGCTCTAGGTTGTCAACAAGGGTATGTGCTTCCTTGGTTTTGACAACTGCATCATCAACATAAGCCTCGATGAGGTCGTCTTTTATCTCATCTTTGAGGCAGGCCTGTATGGCACATTGGTAGGTAGCCCCGGTGTTCTTGAGCCTAAACAACATGGTCATGTAACAGTAGGCGCCAAAAGGCGTGATAAAAGATGTCTTGATCTGGTCATCCTTTTTGAGAGCGATCTGGTGATAACCAGAGTAGCAATCGAGAAAGGAAAGTAGCTTGCAATCGACGGTTGAATCTACGACCTCGTCTATGCGAGATAAGCCGAAGGAGTCCTTAGGGCAGTGTTTGTTGAGATCAGTGTAATCAACGCACATTCTCCATTCATTATTCTTTTTGCATACAAGAACCGGGTTGGCTAACCACTCCGGATGATACACTTCTTTGATAAATCCAGCTGCCAAAAGCCATGTAACTTCTACCCTAATCGCCTCCTTCTTGTCATGAGCGAACCGTCGTAGCTTCTGCTTGATAGGTTTGGCCTTGCCGTTGACATTCAAGGAGTGCTCGATCAAGTTCCGAGGTACACCATGCATGTCAGCAGGTTTCCATGCGAACACATCCACATTGCTCCTCAAGAACCTGACGAGCGCATCTTCCTATTTGGGATCCAGGTTGGCCCTAAGGGCCGTTTTGCTGGGATCACCGTCGACCAGCTAGATCACCTTGTGCTCCTTGGACTTGATGTTCTTGCATGGAGCCTTGAGATCTGGGATCTCCAGGTGGTCGGCTGAGGTATTCTTGGCATCGAGCATGGTCTCAGCCATGCGAATAGAGAGGTCATGAGCCTCTGCTATTTTGAAGATGTCATCCTCGCAGGTATAAGCTGCGTATACGTTGCCCCTGAGGGTTAAAACTCCTTTCTCGGTAGGCATCTTGAGCACCAGATACCTGTAATGAGGTATGGTCATGAACTTGGTGAGTGATGGTCGACCCAAGATAGCATGGTAGGAGCCGTCGAAGTCAGCGACCACGAAGTTGACATAGTCGGTGCGGAAGTGGTCCGGGGTCCCAAATTGCACAGGTAGCGTGATCTGCCCGAGAGGTGTAGAGCTCTGTCCAGGGAGAACACCCCAGAACTATGCCTCATATGGCTTGAGATCTGCATGGGTTATCTTTAGGGCTGGCAGACTGTTCTTGAATAGTATAGCCACTGTCAATCAGCACCCTATTGAACTGAACCTTGTTGATACAAGGATCGAGGACTAGAGGAAAATGTCCTGGCTCAGGTATTGCGGCCCATTGGTCCTTTCTGTTGAAGGAGATCTCACGGTGAGACCAAGGAGGGAGCCACGGATCGGTGATGAGGTTGTCGGTGTTGGCCACGTTCAAACAAGCACGGGCGAGCAACTTGTGTTCTCATTTGGTCTCGATGGACACTTTGCCTCCAATGATGGTGTGCACGTGATCGGTTGGCTTGACGTACTTGTGACGGGGATCTGTGTCTTCATCGTCGTTGTCCTCGTTGCGCTGTTCCCCTACGTCGTTAGGCTTGTCGAACATATCCGAAGCCTGTTGACGCGTGTAGATAGACTTGAGAATGCGGCAATTCTCCATGGTATGGTTTGACTTGGGATGGAGCTGGCAGGGCCCTTTCAATGCTTTGGCATAGTCTTCTTCATAGTTACGATGTCCGCCACCTTTTTTGACGGTGTTGACCTCACCGTCGTCTTCCTGAGCATGCTTGCCCCTGTAATTGTCACGGCGGTTACGCAGCTGATTACGTTGGTTGTGGTGGTCATGGGAGTCATTGCGCTGGTTGTGGTAGTCAAAATTGTCGTTCTGACCATGGTTGCCGCAGTAGTCGTCGCGGTGTGGGGGGGTGGTCGGAGCGTGGAACCCTTGTTGCTTCTTCGATAATTATCTTTTTAGCATCGTCGGCGTCCGCATATTTCTTAGCGGTGGCCAGGAGCGCTGTGACTGATTCAGGTCTCTTGCGTAGGAGCTTGTCCCTTAGGGCGTCATGGAAGCGGAGGTCGGTGATGAAAGCCTCGATTGCCTCGCTGTCAGAGATTGACGGGACCTTGATGCGCATCTCTGAGAAACACCGGACGTACTCGCGTAGTGGCTCATCTTTTCGATCTCGAATCTATTGCAGATCGTATTTGTTTCCTGGTTGCTCGCAAGTTGCAATGAAGTTGTCGATGAAAGCCTACTTGAGCTCCTGCCAAGAATCGAAGTAGTTTGCCAGCAAGCTGACCAGCCATTGGTGGCCTGCATGGCTGACGGCAACTGGGAAGTAATTGGACATGACGTGCTCATCAGCTATGGCTGATCTACACGTGGTTTCGTAGAGCATAACCCATAATTCGGGGTTCTCCTTGTCATCATACTTTTGAAGCTTCTTGAGCTTGAAGTTCTTGGGCCATATGACTTGGCGAAGGTGAGAAGTAAACTACTTCAAACCCAGAGGGCCATGGGTAGTATCATACTCCATATGGCAATGACTTTTGTGGGATGCATGATCGTGGGCTCTCTAGTTGATGCGATCACACAGATCGTGTTCTCCAAGGTAATGGCGAAGATCGTTATTGCCATCACGGCGATCCCGGATGCCACCCTGGTTAGCCCTGCGACCGCGGATATCACGGCGATTGTCACAGTTGTCTCGGCGGTTGTCGTCCCGGTAGTTGCGGCGGTTGTCGTCCCGACCACCATCATGGCCACCGTTTCTGCCTTGATGGTTGTCTAAGGGGTCATCGTTGCGCGAGCCACGTTGGTTGAGTGGCTGTGAGTGACTCGAGTACTGGTGGCTATGGCTTGACTCAACTGAGACGGATGGAGCCCGGGCTTGATTTACAATCTCTGCGGTCTGAGCCATAGTAGCCGTCAGATAAGCTTGTATATCATCGCGAACCACCTGGGCTTCTGGGGTATTGGGTAGCCGTTGCATTGTCGCCATAGCGATGGCTATGTTGGCGCTTGGAGTCCTAAAGACCTATTTGTCCCCCACCCTGTCGAAGGCATTGTTGAGGTCGCGTGGCTGGACCCTTATGCGTCGTGCCTCCACTTCTACTTCAGCTTCGATTTGTCGATGATTAAAATGGTCAATATTGCGTGCCTCGCGTGCGAGCCTTTCTTGTTCTATTTCACCAACTGTCGGTGGTTCGTCATTACTGACAATATTGATCAAGTCTCCTCGCCTTGGTGGGAAAGACGGGAATTGTGGGAACCCCGGGGCATGGTCTGGGATATCCAGATCATATTCAATGCCTTCATCGTCATGATGCTAGAGCTCAGTGTGGACAGAGGCATTAGACACGATGCCAGACGAGGAGCTAGAGCCACCCTCCTGGACTGTGTGGACGGATCCTTCTCGATAATCCTCAATCTGGACCATGTTGACAAAGTTGCACAGGCCGTAGGGCTGGGCCTAGTAGCTTTCCGTTGAGGCTTCGTGCTCAGAGAGCCGAAGGCCTATTGCAGGGGCTGGCCAGTGACGAGTGGAGTGCCCTTCAGGAGTAGATGTGACCACGAGATCCGTACCGAGTCATGCAGGACGACTGGCCTGAGCTGGTTGGGTAGATCTGTTGTGGGTAGTGATTACCTGCTCGTTAGGTTGACTTTGAATTAAACTTACCAGAGCTAGGGTTTTAGCAAGTTTGGTGCCGTCCCGATTGATGGAGTCGAGCAGGTCGGTGTTGTCGATCTGCTTCCCTTTGTAGCAAGGAAGCGGACGACGGGTTGTCGGCGTGGCTGAAGATGATGCGAGCGTGGTTGGAGCTGCATCCACCATGGTTGGAGCCAGATCCACCATGGTCGGAGCCGTATCCACTGTGGTCGGAGCCGTATCCACCGTGGTCAGAGCCGTATCCACCGTGGTTGGAGCCATAGCCGATGCAGGTGAAGCAGTGGTTGACGCAGATTGAATCCACGCCTCCTCCATGGTCATGGCGATGAAGTCATCAAAGCCGGTGGTCCAGGTGATCTGACCGACGGTGAACGTGAGGCCATTCGGCGTAGCCATGGAGCCGGAGATGATGACCACCTTGTTCGCTTGGAGAGCAGTACGCACACCCCCTACCTGGCGTGCCACTGTCAACGAAATATAGACGGCAGTCTACCTAGGGGTATGCCCAAGGTAGTAGATTGTCGGCAGACAGATGCGCAAGCCACAAACAAGATGGTGACGCAAGACAGACACGAGGTTTTATCTAGGTTCGGCAGTCGAGAAGGCGTAATACCTACGTCCTGCGTTTGATTGTATTGCTATATGTCAATGAGAGATGTTTTTTAGAGGGGGTCCCTGCCCGCCTTATATAGTCCGGGGGGCAGGGTTACAGATCTGGAAACTAATCCTAGCCAGTTACAATTGCCATAGGTGGCCGGATAAGAATTCCTATTCTAACCGACCAGGATCTTGCTTAATCTCCAAATCTGCTTTGACTCCTTGCGCGGGACTTCGAACAGGTCGGCCGGGCCGCGCGTCATCTTCTAGTGGACCGAACCCCCTGATCCAGGCTGGCCCAAGCCTAGCCATAAGGGTATAGGGGTTAATACCCCCGCAATCACTGTGCCGTAGTTCTTGTCTCTTTTCCCACTGTCTCCGACCGTCTACTGGTTCCTCCGATTTTATGAGTTTTTGTACAATATCTACGGCCGACTTAGATATCTAAGGAGACCCCTGCCTCCGTGGCTGTTGCTATGGCTTGTGCTTGTGCTCTGCCTTCTTCC
The DNA here is from genome assembly GCF_019320115.1 of Miscanthus floridulus. Lineage (NCBI taxonomy): Eukaryota > Viridiplantae > Streptophyta > Magnoliopsida > Poales > Poaceae > Miscanthus > Miscanthus floridulus. Next base: position 16,335 of record NW_027096871.1, read on the forward strand.
CCCCCTTGCGCCCTATGCTGACTGAGGTTTTAAGGTCATGGGGGGAGCCCGTTTTATAGTGGGGTGGTGGCTTTTGGGTGTTAACTTTTTGGTACGTTGTTAGTTGGAACGTATCTTGGTTTTAATGGCCTATATCTTGCTTGAATTATTCGTTCCTTTTGAGATCTTTTGAAGTAAATAGGCCTAGCGCCATAATGGTGACAGTGTTTTGTCAGACATTTTCCTCTTTTTGCTATTTTCGATGGCGGAGACCTTCTTCCTGGTTCTAGCGCCATAATGGTGTTGCCCCTGATGCTTGGGGTGGTTTTTGTTAAGGTCGGAGGCCTGTTTGGCCGAGGTTGTTTTTGCCTTGATGCCTGAATTTGTTCAGGTCTTCGTCAGGGGTCAGAGGCCTATTTGGCTAAGGTGGTTTTTGCCTTGATGCCTGAATTTGTTCAGGTCTTCATCAAGGGTCGGAGGCCCGTTTAGCCGAGGTGGTTTTTGCCTTGATGCCTGAATTTGGACAGGTCTTTTCAAGGTCGAAGGCCTGTTTAGCCAAGGTGGTTTCTGCCTTGATGCCTGACTCTGGACAAGTCTTTGTCAAGGTCAAAGGCCTGTTTGGCCATAGAGGTCATTTCAAATTGCCAATGCCTGTGGTCGGCGCTTTGAAAGGACCTGTGCCTATTTTTGTTCACCGAATATTGCGGCGCCAGAGCTGGTCGGTTTCGGTTTTGGACTTTTCAAGCGTTCTTTTGGGGAATTACATCTTTATACTTGTAGAGGATTTTTACATTGAGCCTACCTCGTTAAAAACCTTACCTCCGCTTGGAGTTCCCCTGTGAGGAAAAGAGTATAGGCTCTTTTACATTTTTGGGTTGAAGAAAAAAAGCTGAAAGGTAAATGAACGGAGGGGCCTCCGCTTATTATTTGCGGAGGTTGCCCTTTGGTACATTGCCTAGATGTAGTATCTATGGAGGCTGTCAATATTCCAAGTGTGGGTTGTCATGACACCTTCGCTGTCGGTCAAGTGGAAAGAGCCAGGGCGGCTTGTTGCCGTTGCTGTGTATGGGCCTTCCCATTTCGGTTGCAGTTTGCCAACAAGTTGTGCATTGGGTTTTCTTCTGAGTACGAGGTCTCTGTGTTTTATGTCTTTCCTTACCACCTGAGAGTCTCTCCACTTCTTGGTTTGGGACTGATATTTTGCAATGTTTTCGACTACTTCCAGTCTTATGGCTTCTATTATTTCTTTTGCATATTCTTCATCTTGCAACATTAGCTGTCTCGTTGTGCGGAGGCTTTCGTGCTTGATTTCTTCTGGCATCATGGCCTCTTCTCCATAAAGCAGTTTGAATGGTGTGAATCCTGTTGTTCTTGAGATAGATGTATTGTGTGACCAAATCACTCTAGGTAATTCATCTACCCATTTTCCTTTGCGTAGCCCCAGCAATGTTTTTGATATTACTGAAAACACTATTCTATTTGCTCTTTCCATGGCACCATTGGACTCTGGGTGGTATATTGAGGCGAAGGCTAGTTTTGTCCCAATGCTTTTACAGAATTCTTTGAAGTTCTCTGAATCGAATTGTTTTCCATTGTCTACTGTCAGAATCCTCGGTACACCGAATCTGTAAATGATGTTTTGCCAGAAGAATTTTCTGACGGATTCTGAGGTTATCTTCACGAGTGGCTTTGCTTCTATCCATCTTGTAAAATATTCTACTGCCACTACTGTGAATCTGTTTCCTCCTTGGGATGGTGGTAATGGGCCGACCAGGTCCATACCCCATCTTTGTAGCGGCCATGTCGGAGGTATAAGCTATGTCTCCGACGATGGTTTTGACTGCCCGGGAGAGAATGTTTGGCATGCTTTGCATGTTCTAACTGTCTGCTCTGCATATTGTATGTGTGTTGGCCAATAAAAGCCTTGCCTTTTTGCCTTTGCTGATAATGCTCTAGAGCCAATGTGCGACCCGCAAATTCCTGAGTGTATTTCTTGAAGCAACTCTATGCCTTCACTCTGCAATATGCATTTGAGGAGAGGCTGGACTACTCCTTTCTTGTATAGTACACCATCTATGATTGTGTAATTTCTTTCCCTAGCCTGTATTCTTACTGCTTTTGCTTCATCTTCTTCGGTGGTTTTGCCTTCTAAGAATTCTATTATCGCCTTTCTCCAATCTTCATTTTGCAGGTGTAGTATGGGCTTAGGTGCCTTAGATGTCTCCGCTGTTGCTGGAGACTTTAGGATCTTGTAAAAAGTGTTTGGTGGCAGTGGCAGGTTGTTTGCTATAGCTTTTGCTAGTTCATCTGCCTCTGCATTTTCTAATCTTGGGATGTGCTTCAGGGTGAAGCCCTCGATTCTCTGCTCCAAATTTTTGACAACGGATAGGTATTTGATGAGTTCTAGCTCTCTTGCTATGTATTCTTTCTCTACTTGGCCAGTAACCACTTGAGAATCTATTTTGACTGTTAATGTTTTTGCCCCTAGGGCCTTTGCTTTACTGAGCGCTAGGATCAGGCCTTCATATTCTGCTATGTTGTTTGTTGATTTGAACTCTAGCCTTGCTGCGTATTTCAGTCTGACGCCGGAGGGTGCCGTTAGGATGGCAGAGGCTCCTGCTCCGGCTTGGCCCTAGGCTCCATCCGTGAATGCTATCTAGCCTTGAGTGGTTGGTTGTACCTTGGGCTCTGTTGGAGGTGTCCAATCTGCTACAAAATCGGCTAGTGCTTGTGATTTGATTGTTGTTCTGGGGATATACGAGATACCAAACTGTGATAGCTCTGTAGCCCATTTGCCTATTCTGCTGGAGGCTTCTTTGTTTCTAAGCAAGTCTTGCAGTGGCAGCGATGTTGGAACTGAGATTTCGTGGGCTTGGAAATAATGCTTTAGTTTTCTTGATGCCATCAGCACTGCGTAGGCAACTTTTTCTACCTCAGTGTAGTTTAGCTTAGCTCCGAACAGTGCTTCTAAGATAAAATAAACTGGCTTTTGAGTTTTGCCTGATTCTTTTTCTAGCTTGTGAACTAAGACTGCGCTGACTGCATGGTCAGAGGCCGCCACATATAGCAATAGGTGGCTGTCTGATTCTAGGACGGAGACCACCAGTGAGTTTGCCAGATACTCTTTCAAGTTATGAAATGCCTCCGACTGCTTGGACCCCCACTCGAAGTTGTCTCCGCCCCTTAGGGCTTGGAAGAAGGGTAGGCTACGTTCTGCTGATTTTGAGATGAATCTGTTGAGCGCTGCTATTCTTCCCGTTAGCTTTTGCACTTCTTTCTTGTTTTTGGGTTCTGCCATTGTCATTATTGCTCTGGTTTTGTCTGGGTTGGCTTTGATGCCTTCGCTGCTTATGATGTATCCGAGCATCTTCCCTTTTGTGACTCCAAATATACATTTTTCTGGGTTGAGGCGGAGGCTAGCTGTCCTGAGGTTGGCGAAGGTCTCCTGTAAGTCGGAGACATGATCATCCTTGTTCTTTCTCATGACCACTATGTCATCGACGTAGGCTATGATGTTTCTATCTAGTTGTGAGCCCAAAACTTCCTTTGTCATTCTAGCAAAGGTTGCTCCGACATTTTTGAGGCCCTCCGGCATTCTGGTGTAGCAATATGTCCCGAATGGAGTGGTGAAACTTGTCTTGTCTTTGTCTTCTTTTTTCATCCAAATTTGGTGATACCCACAGAAATAGTCGAGGAGAGAAAACCTCTAGCATCTGTCTGCCTTGTCTACGGAGGCATCTATTCTTGGCAATGGGAAAGGGTCTTTTTTGCAAGCTTTGTTCAGATCTGTGAAATCTATGCACATTCTCATTTTGCCATTCTTCAATAGTACCAGTACTACGTTTGCAAGCCATTCTGAATACTTGACTTCCCTGATGACTTTTGCATCTAGCAATCTTTGCACCTCCGCCTTTGCTGCCAGGATTCTATCCTCTGACATTTTTCTCTATTTCTGCTTTCTTGGCCTCATGTTTTCATTGATATTCAGTTCATGCTGTATGATGTCCCTGCTCACTCCCTGGAGGTCGGAGGCTGACCAGGCGAAGATGTCTTTGTTTTTTACTGGAGTTTCCATGAGCTCTTCCTCCTCTGCCTTGCTCAATTATGAGCTGATTGTTACTTTTCTATCTGGTAACTCCTTTTCTAGAGGGATTAGCTTTGTCTCTTCATGACCTGTCATATCTGTTTTTCCTCTGGGCATATCTGGAGGCTCTAGTTCTTTGTCTGCCGACTCGACTGCATTGATGTTTCTTTGGGCTCTGTAGATTGCTTTTTCTATGTTTCTTGCTTCTTTCTGGCTGCCTCGGACTATGATAATACCATGGAGTGCTGGTATTTTCATGCACAGGTAGGCCATATGCAGGGCTACGTTGAATTTGGTTGTGAATCCTCTGCCCAAGATGGCATTGTATGGGTAATACAGATCGACGACGTAGAAGGTTATGTATTCGGTTCTAGCATTTGCTTGGGTTCCAAACGACACTGGGAGTGATATCTTTCCTAGTGCTTGTATCTGCTTGCCTCCGAATCCTATCAAAGTGGATTCGGAGGGCTGTAATTGATTCCTGCTGAGCTTCATTTGGTCAAAGGTATTTGCAAAGATGATGTCTGCTGAACTGCTAGTGTTAATCAACACTCTGCTTATCTCCCATGCTGCTATGTTTGTCTTGATTACCATTGCGTCTGTGTGATGGTAGCTTTCTAGCTAGAGATCTTCTTCTGTGAAGGTAATTGGGACTCTGGACCAATCTGTGTATTTTGCTGGGCCTTGGACTGCTACGTTGTTTACTAGGCGGAGGTGATCCTTTTTCTGTTTTTTCATTTGAAACTCCATTTATGATCCTCCGACGATTGGTAGTATCATGCCTATTGTTGGTAGTGCTCCATGAGGGTTGACTTGGTTTTCTGGGTTTGGCTCATTTTTTGGTGTTGGGGGTTGGTTGTGAGGTGGCGGCGGAGGCAGTTGCAGCATGTGCTGCTGTTGCGGCGGATGCTCGAACCTGCTTTGGTTTTGTGGCGATTGGTTTGTTTCGAGGTAGGTTATGTAGGGAGGTTTTGGGTTTATGTAGGTCAGGCTTGCCTCCGACCTGTAGTTACCCGCCAGAGGCTGCTGCGAAGGCGCTGACCGCCATGCTGGTAGGAAGTTTGGGTAATAGGCAGAGGCCAGTGTGGAGGGATGTATTTAGTTTGCGTTTAGCGCTGGGTATATTGCGCAGTACTGCTGGTGGCCAGTTGTGTAGGTGGTGTTGACCTCTCTTGCGCTCTGCTGTGTCGAAGGTTGGGCAGTCTGCTTGTTCTTCATCCTTTCCTGTGTCTCTTTTGTCTCCGGACAATCTTTGGTGTTGTGCCCTACGCTTTCGTCATGAAAAACGCAATATGGCCTCCATTGTTTCTGCTTTTGTTTTTTGTTCTAGTTTTTGCCTTGGTAACCTTGTCGACCTTGGTTCCTGGTCTGGGTCTCCGGCCCTGCTGGCGCTGCTAGTTGCCCTTGTTTGGGGCAAGGTTGACCCTCGATGCTGAGCACTTGCCCCTAGCTTGGTTTCTGATTTGATGCATTCTGGTTCGTATAGCTCTTTTGGGAGTTTTTGCTGCTGTTTTGCTATCTGTTTTGACCCTGCTCCTCCAGCCTTTTGCGTAGGTCATTGTCTGATCTGCAGTATTTCTTGAACTCATCATACAACTGTTGTATGGAAGTTGGTTTCTTTCTTGCTAGGTGTGCTACGAACGGCCCGATTCGGAGGCCTTTGATCGCTGCTTCAATGGCGATCTCGTCTAGGACATCTGGTGCCTTCACCTTTAGTTGCACAAATTTTTGGAAGTAGTCGTGTAGTGTCTCTCCCTGCATTTGCTTGCACTGGAACAGATCTGTGGATGTCAGTGACTGTGCTGTTAGCCCCTTGAAATTTGTCAATATCTTGTCCCGGAGGTTTTCCCAAGAATAGACCGTGCTTGGTTTGAGCATGGAATACCAAGCCAACGCGTCACCTTCGGCAGCAATAACAAATGACTTTGCCAAGACGGCGTCATCTCCACCGGCGGAGGCTACTGCTGCCTTGTAACTCATAATGAACTAATGGGGGTCTGTCTTTCCGTTGAACTTTAGTAGTGTGATTGGCTTGTACGCCGTTGGCCATGGCGATTGTTGTATGCCTTCAGAGAGTGGGGACTTGGGATCGATAGGCCTCCGCATCACCTGAGATGGCATCATGGTCGGGCTGATCACTGGCGGAGGTATGGTTGCAGTTGGTGTTGCTACGGAGGCTGGGATTGCGGAGGTTGATGCTGGTACTGCATGCTGCATACTTAGCATCTCAACGTGTAGGACCGCCAACTGCTGCCTTATTTCTGCTGCTTGTGCTGACGCTTGAGTAGCTTGCTGATTAGCTGCGAATGCTGCTGCCATTCTGTTCCTTTCTTGTTGCGCTCTTTGCAACTGTGCTTGCAGCTATTGCAGTTCTTGGTCGAGTGTTGTGCCTGAATTTGATTGGGCCTCTGGATCTTGAATCTCTGGATCTTGGGGTTCCGGTGGTTGACCCTGGGCATCTGCTCTGGTGTCATCCTCCGTTGGTGAGGTTGTGTAGGTGCTACGAGTGGTGCGCCTAGGCCTTCCTCTCTGACCCATGGTCGTTGCTGCTCTGGTGGTGGTTTTTCTTTTTCCTGCCATCGTTGGTTTGCCTTGGCCAAACCACGGTGGGTGCCAATGTTGAGACTTGCGGTCTCAGACAGTGTGGAGGAGGTAGAGGCCTCCACCCGCCAAGCGTTGCCCTCAGGCGGAGGCTCGGGAAATAGACACGACAGGTGGGCGTGTAGGGAAATGGCACGTAAAACTCGGGTTTCATTAATTCATTCTCCAACCTCCCGTACTGTTACCAGTGTTCCCTATTTATAGGGCTCAACTATCACTTTTACAGAGTTTACAATAGTATCCTTCAACTGCTACAGTACATTCTCGGAATATTCCACTACTCGCCTTTCGTCTCGGGGGTAATCTTGTCTTGCCGCCCTCAGGTACTGGGCCTGCGCGATCAACCGGCCCATCAGGCCTCAGGATTCGACGATGGGCCTTTGGACCTCCGCCGTCGGTCTCCGCCCTATCGGGCCTCAGGATTCGGCGAAGGGCCTTTAAGCCTCCGCCATAGGTCTCCGCCTCTGGGACGCCAAGGCCGCTGACCCCCGACGCCCAGTATCGCCGTCCTCCTACTTGGGTCTCTGCCCCTATGGGCGGAGGCCGAACCGGCGCGCCCGCATCGTCCACCGGAGCGCCTTCCTCTGGTTACCTGCACACACACGTAGGTAACGTTGGCACTTGATTAGCCTTGCAGCGGGGCGGCCTCCGCCCCCTCCGCCTGGAGACGCCTATGAGCTAACTGGGCGGAGGCTGCGCCAGGGTCACCGGCAGCGTCCTGCAAGCACAGTCTGAGAAACCGTCATCTTTCCTAGATCTGGAGGCGTGGTAGCTGGGCCTTTGCTTAGGTAGTCGGTCGGAGACATCTTTGCGAACTGCTGGCCGCGTAGGTCTCCGCCACTCTCGGAGGCCATGTTACAACAACGGGCACGATACTGGTTATAATAAAAAAGAAGGAAAAGAGGAATGGACCGGTCCATTATCGCGCTCGACATCCCGCCGCAGCCGAATGTCAAAACTGAGAGTACCAATGGTCCAACTCCTTGGGCCAAAGACTTCGACTCGTTCAGCATTTCATTTCATTGGTTCCTACTACCAGTCAGAGAGGTCGGCGTGCGAGCCCACCGCCGCCTGCCGCTTGGGCGGGGCCCATCGTTTTCCCGCCGAACCTAACTATAGCTTGGTTTCTTGTGGGCACTGACTGCAAATTTGTTCCATCACTCTGCGTCAGCAACCGCGCGAGCCGTCAGTTATAGGGGCGCGGCAGCCATCAGCGTCCTTCGCCGCCCGATCTGCTGTATATTTTTGTTTGGGCTGCCTAGTTGCTGCTGAGCTGCCCAGACCTGGGCCTAGCCCATTTGGCTATTGGATCCGCTGGGTACTGGCCCAAGTCTTGGTGCCGAGTGCTCGCCCCTCGGCGGTCGGTCGCTTGGCGATGCAGCGGCACCGAGCCCCAGGGGCCGGCGCAAGATGACGGCGACCTGCGCCTGGCGGCAGGCTCTCGTGGATGTGCAAGATGGTGACTGCAACTTGCCTCATGTGGCCATGGAGCAAGGAGAGGAGCGAGCGGCGGTAGGGAGCGGAGTTGGAGGAGCGCTGCTGCAGGCGCCGGCGGCCAGGGATGGACGAAGAGCAACAGCGGCGGCCCGAGATCATGGTGTACCTCTCGGCAACAAGGCAAAAACTGGAGGTCAAAATTGGTTCAATACCAGATTCAAATTTTCATCAATTGTTCATGTTCTGTACTGTACAGAACTGCTAAATGCCTTGATTGGAGATTTGGAGCAATGTGGTGATGATTCGGTTTTTTTCCTCTACTTAGATTTGAAGATGTATTTTGCAATTATGAGTTTCAATCAGGGAAGAGCCATAGGCACAATCAAGGGAGGTGCTACATTGAGAAGGATATCTTTAGAGGACTTGATTGTTAGAAAGTCAAGAAGAGGTTACAAAGCCATGAAGATTGCATAATTCGCTTGCCTAGGCCAACTCGGGTACCTAGTCGACGTAGACGTGCATAGTTCTTTAGTAGTGGTATGGATTTTTGAGGTATCTGATCGCTCATTATTTAGCACTAATTTTTCTGCTTTTTTAATTGACCAGGTTGGTCTTTTATTCTATTGATAATCTGATGTATGCTGAATTTTGGAGCACAAATATTGTTTACTCTTCCTTGAGAGGTACCCCCTTCACTTATGACATTTAAATACTTGCCTTTGTTCTAATTTATTCGATATAACTACATGGCACACGAGTGCAAAAATATTTTTTTATTATTGTTTATTAGTTTGTCATCTCTCTCAGCTCCACCTATATTGACAGCAATTATATGCAGTCATACTTTCTACAGAAGCAAAACAACCATGTCCACATTTCCTAAAAAACATGCATGTCTAACTTCCGAAAGAAAGAAACAAAACTGAGGCAGCTGTAAAAAAAAGGCAATAATAATGATATTATTCTCTTGATTTTATAATTTGTTACATCAACTCATCAAGTCGGCGCACACTGCTTCTTTGTTCGACATTATTCAATATTGATATTTGTTTCTTTTATTACGATAAAGCTCTAAATCACGATTCCAGTGCAACTCTTATTAGCTCCTGTGAATGCTGTGGGTTTAATGCTTGGGACTAACAGAAATGACCTTACACTTCATCCACTACTTCTAGTGTAACTGCATGAGAAGGTGTTGCAGAAGCATACGATGGGTAGTGGTGACTCAGTTTCATATAGACTTCCTGCATTTCTGGTCTTGACCGAGGTGAAGTTTTCAGGCATGAAAATGCCACTTCAACAAGCTGAGCAATTTCTTCCTGCTCCACCGTTGTTGGTGATGATGGGCGCTGGTCCAGCATGTCCTCCACTGCAAGCTCATGATGCTCTCCGATGGAAGCAAAGGTCTGCAGCTCCCTTGGGTATCTCCCCATCACAATCTCCAGGGCAACCACGCCAAAGCTGTAGACATCACATTTTGTCGTCACTACTGATGTGTATGAAAGCTCTGCATTAAAGTAAATCCCTAGAGTTAATATTACCCAATGTGTGGTAGCGAATAAATTGCAATACCATTGTAATTTGCATGTTGAAACAAGAATTTGTTTTTTGTGCAAGAAGCAAATGAATATGTACCTGGGGCTATATAACCATATGTTCCAGCTAATTCACTCCAATTAGACGAATCGGCTTTTAGAATCCTTGCGATTCTGAAATCTGAAACATAAGCCTTGAGAGCTGCATCTAGCAAGATGTTATTACTTTTTATATCACGATGGATAATTGGTGGGTTGCATTCATGGTGCAAGTAGTAGATAGCTTGAGCAACATCTCGTGCCATGGTAACTCGCTTCTGCCAGTCTAACTCCTTTGCAAGTTCCTCATTTTCTAAGATACCATGAAGGTTTCCTCTATCAATGTAATCATATACTAGAAATTTGTACCTTGGATGAGAGCAATACCCATATAGTTTTACGATGCTTCTATGCCGAATTGTTGTCAGGACTTCAATTTCACTAAGGAATCTCTTTTCATCACTAATCTCTTCTTCAGTTTGGTGAAGCTTTTTCACTGCAACCAATCGCTCCCCTTGAAGCTGTGCTTTGTAGACAGTGCCATAACCCCCTGAACCAATGATGTACCTATCACTGAAATTTTCTGTTGCTCCAGTGATATCCTCAAACACTAGCTTCCCGTCGAAATTCCACACTGAGAGAACATCTCTTGTATTTGTAATCATAACCACTGGTGGTCTTTTCATTTTTTGAAGAATCATAACTACAGCAAAAAATGCAAGGACGATAACAACGCACACAGTGATAGAAATCAATAGCACCAAGCTGTGTACTCTTGCTTTGTGATATTTTATTATTGAACTTGAAGAGCATGTTGGCAGGCCAGAGAGGGTACCACATAGACCTTTGTTGTGGAGGAACCATATTATTGAAGCATTGTGAAATAGTCGTCCTGATGGAAGGGGCCCTTCCAAGTCGTTGTAAGACACATCAAGTGTTGATAGACTTGCCATGCTGCCAAAGGAGGAAGGTATGAATCCACTAAATTCATTGTGGGAAATATTCAAGACCTCCAGCATCATCAAGTTCCCCAGCTGTGTGGGTAGCTCACCAGTGAGTTTATTGTTGCTGACATCCAACACAACTTGCAGGTTTACCATACTACCAATGGTCGTTGGCAAATCTCCACTCAAGTTGTTATGGTTAACCATCAAGGATTCTAGCTTAGTGCAACTCTCAAGCTCTTGTGGAATTGACCCGCTCAACTTATTCACAGATAAATCAAGATATCTCAGTTCACTCATCTGACCAAATTCAGGCGGTATATTTCCTGAGAACTGGTTACTTGATAAGCTGAGTTGATACAGATTCGGTAGTTTGCTTAATTCTGGTGGTATTTCGCCTGTTAGGTTGTTTGTGCTGAGAAGAAGTACCTCCAATTTTACTAGGTTCAAGAATTCTGGTGGCAAGCTTCCAGTTATCATGTTTTCTTCCACAGAAAAAAGGTTAAATTGATGCTTGATGCCCAGGATTTCGACAAGTGTCCACGGATGTTATTTCTTGCAAAGTTTGCATAAAAAAGGTGTGGGTAAGGCCCAAAGTTGGATATATCACCTGTTATTTGATTGGATTGGAGGAGAACACTCATCAGGCTTGTGCATGTTTCCAGGCTTCTAGGAATAGGCCCAGTGAACATGTTTGCAGCAACATGGAACACTATGAGATTCCCCCCTTTGCAGACATCAGAGGGCAATGCCCCTGTGAAAGAGTTGTTGGCAAGACTTAACCAAGTTAAGTTTGTAAGATAAGCGAACTCTTGAGGCAATGGACCTGACAACATGTTACTGAAGAGATCAAGCCTTCTCATGCCTGTAAGGTTCCTGAAAGTAGCTGGAACTGAACCTGAAAGGTGGTTTTGAGATAGCCAAGACTATACCTGGGATGGACTGGTTTGCGATCAATGTATATAGCCTGTAGGTTGCTCATCTAGAAATAGCGCAATGGTTCTGCTAGCAACCGTTGATAGCAACCTAATCTGGGGAAGCTGTGAGCTATATGGGAGATAGAGTATTCTGTCGTAGATCCTAATGTTTGGGATTCACATCAAGTGATTTGATCGAGCGAAATAAGAAATTCTGAGTTTCCTATGAATTCACAGTTATTGTGGTCGAGCTCAGATAAAATAAATCAAGAGGTTAGAGAAGATGGTTATATGGCCCCTGATAGCTTTGTTGCTGTAAGCATTAGTTCCTCGAGTTTGGTCAAGTTGCCAAGGCTTTCAGGTATTAGGCCGCCTTAACAAGTTGCTACATAGCCACAAACCTTCTAGATCGGTGAGCTTTCCAAGATCCTCCGGAATCGGTCCAGTGACCATATTTTGCTCCAGTGAAAGAACAACCAGAGTTGTCAGGTTGCCAAGGGATGCAGGGATAGGACCTGTGAGGTTGTTGTAATCAAGTATCAAATTGCGAAGATGTCTCATGTTGCCCAGCTCCGATGGAATTTGTCCATGGAGCCAGTTGTAGCTAAGATCAAGGTAGGAGAGCACTGGTAGCAAGGAGGCGATGACTGCCGGGATTTCTCCATGAAGGCTGTTGAAGCTGAGGTCGATGTGTGTGAGGAACGGGACTGCTGAGAAATTGAGCTCACCGAGGCGGCCATCGACGCTGGCTTTTGGCAAGGAGATGTTGGTCACCACCGGAGAAGCATGTCGCCCCTGGTGCATGACCCCACACACAACGCCCGTCCAGTTGCTGCTGCACGGGCTGGTTCCCAGCCGCCATGAGTCCAGCGCTGGTGAGCCCCGCAGAGTGGACTTCCACTGGAGGAGGGCCTCTTGCTGGGATCGTAGAGACACGCCTCCGTCCGCACCTGTGTGCAGGAAGAGGCATAGCTGCACCAAGGCAAAGATTAGCGCTAGGGTGGGTGGCACTTTTGAGCGGAGCTTTGCCATTTTTTTTTTCCCTATCTAGACACAGAGAGGGATGCCACTATATCCAATTGGAATTCGAGGCCATATATACTGTTTGCTGCTTGTCCCGAAAAGCTTTGGACGGGTGTATAAGTAGGAGGTCTGACAGCCTTCGACCTGGCCTGTGGTGCAAAATTTTTAACGGTACGTGCAACGGCAGACTGGTAAATAAATGTAAAGCGAGCCATGTGACCATGTCATGCTCTCTGTCTTTGTGCTTTCTGAACCCACATTAACTATTCTGAGAAAAAGAATGTTCCATCATTTGCAGGCAACCTTGTTTCTTATGACTCCAACGTCTGAGCTTAAAGGTGGATGAAAAAGAGACAACATAGAAGACCAGATGAGTGGTGTACATTGTGGGACCACTGTGGTTTAGCCAACCTAAACCAGACGTCATCCCCTCGACCGTCTCGGTTTCAGCATTTATTTTGATAACTGCTGATTAAGGTAACATTTTCTTGCTGATTCAGCATTTTATTTCGACAACTGCTGATTAAGGTACGTATCAGTAATTACTGGGAGCGCTGAAACTGAAAAAAAAGGTAATAAAAGAGGATGATAATAAGTAAGTGAACGATGTTTTGGATAAAGAAGTATTATGTGAGTATTTGACACACTAACAGTGCATCATGGCTCATTGATCCTTAAACTTTTCACGCATTCTCATCTGAGTTCATAAACTCATAAAGCTGTCATTTAGGATCTTCAACTTTTCTTCATGTGATTCATTTAGGGGATGTTGGATCCCGTGACTAAAATTTAGGAGGTGTCACATGAGGGTGTCGTATGGGGTGTTCGGATACTAATAAAAAAACAAATTACATAATCCGTCATTACTACACGAGACGAATTTATTAAGCCTAATTAATCCATCATTAGCACATGATTACTGTAGCATCACATTGTCAAATCATGGACTAATTAGGCTTAAAAGATTTGTCTCGCAAATTAGTCGCAAACTATACAATTAGTTTCATAATTAGTCTATATTTAATACTCCATGCATGTGTCCAAACATCCGGTGGACAACGACTAAAGTTTACGAGGAGCAACCAAACACCCTCTTAGTGTGTGAATTTAGGTCGACCTAAAGTAAATTTAGAATGAACCACCGTAAAAGTTGAAGAACCCAGATGATTGTTTTGAGAGTTCGTAGATTCAAATGAGAATAGGCAAAAGTTTAGGGACTCCGGACTCACGTTGTATTTCACTCTATGTAATGCAGACCGGTTCAGCGAGGGTGAGCACTTGGCCTCCCTCTTGAGGTTCTTCCCGTCATCCTGACGCTGACTGAGGCAGCGGAGCTCTTGGAGCGCATCTGCAATGCTGGCCTCGATGACTTCATCTACCCGGACCTGACCTGACCTGACAGACAACTAGGGCCATGTTTAGATTGCAAAAAATATCAACCCGATGAATAGTAGCACTTTCGTCTTATTTAGTAAATATTATCTAATCGTGGACCAACTAAGCTCAAAAGATTCATCTCGTGATTTCCAACTAAACTGTGTAATTAGTTATTTTTTTTACCTACATTTAATACTCTATGCAAGCGGCTAAAAATTGATGTGATGGAGAGAGAGTGAAAAAACTTAGAATTTGGAGGTGATCTAAACAAGACCTAGTTCCCGCACAAGACGTTTGTGAAGCTGTCGGCTATTTAAGACACCCGCCTCTTGAAACATCTTACAGAGACAGGTGTGGTCTCCAACACTGCTATCCTCGATTGTTGTTAACACAAGGGAGATGTCTAGCCAACGACAGGTTGTTTTAGCCCTTTCCATTAGCTAAATTTTTTTTCATGCACTTACATTATCTTATAGATATATTTACACCGTTATATTACTATATTTTACAATTATTTCTTCAGTATAATTTATTAAACAAAGTGATATAATTTGAGAATAACACAAATATATGCTAATTTTTTTTAAAAAATATATAAATTATTTCTATGGATTCCAGACATTAGAAAAGTATATGTTAAATTGTTTACAAATTCTTCAAAAATTTCAAAAAAAAATCCACACCAGAGGTACGAGAGGAGAGATTGACGTGGAGGGGACCAGACCTGGAACGGCGAGCCAGCCTCACGAGGCCTGGAGAAGCCGGAGCAAGGGACGTGCTGGGTGCAAGCTATCGCACGCCCTGGCTACGTCACCAGCGAGAGAGGTGGCCTTGCAGCTTCGCCAGGAAGGAACATGTATAATCCGTCGATTCTGCATCGCGCACAACCAAAAAAACGGTTGATAACAACCGATAAATCAACCGGTTGACCATTAGCATTTCTATAAGTGATTAGCCAATATATATATATATATATATATACATATATATATATATATATATATATATATATATATATATGAAAATTATTTCCTACTTCTAGAGAGTAGTTACTCCCATGTCTAGATCTCTAGATTTAGGGCGTCTATGACCCGACGGAGTGCACGTAGACGGAATATTTCCAGGAGTAGGTACTCCCACCTTCAATAAACAACATTGCGTATGTGTGCGTACTCTTTTATCAATTTGAGTCTGTTTATATACTCATTTTATGATACTCCAAATCATGCTAGGTGAAATTTTTTCAAAAGAACCCATATTTTTTAATATGTTATTATAATACTATGACAGTAGTATACAAAATAAGTATAACTATATACTCAATGTATACTTGCATACTTTACATATATACCATAGATTGTCTAGTATGATCATATACTTCGTCAACATATACTTTATCGGGCCATATAAACCTTAAAATCTAAAGATAAACACATGAGAGTAACTACTCCCTGGGAGTAGAAAATAATTTTCATATATATATATATACTTTCTATGATGTGTTTGACACATTTTTTTTGAAACTAGTGTTTGACACAGATTGGTGTGCACTATATATATACTTTCAAAGCTCCGGCTATCGACATCTTTTCCAGTACTATAATTGAACATATGAAAAATGTTGAAGTAAATTTGTCTTGAAGATTATTTCATAATGTACTACAATCTATTTTTGAAAAGTAATCAGAGATTCCGTTGTGTGGAGTTCACATTTACGTAAACAAATCACTTATATTTTATTTGTGACCAGATAGAGCACTTTGCACTAGTAGAGAACATACCTTTGATCCTCGGTCAAAATGGGCTCTAGTCTCGGCATTTTTTGCGCTCGGGACTAGAGAGACCTTTAGTCCCGATTGGTGGCTCCAACCGGGACTAAAGGTCCCTGCCCAACGGCTACTGCGTCAGACAGAGGTGGCAGGGACCTTTAGTCCCGGTTGGAACCACCAACCAGGACTAAAGGTAGACTTTTACTCCCGGGTGGTGGCTCCAACCGGGAGTAAAGGTCTACTCCCAGGCCGTGGCTGCGCCGGGGGTTGGAAAGTTACCTTTAGTCCTGGTTGGGGCCACCAACCGGGACTAAAGGTCCCCCTTTATATCCCGGTGGTCTCCTTTTTTCTCCCTGAGCCCGAGCTCAACACATTTTGAAGCTCACTGCACTAGTGTTCTTGCTTCCTCCCTCCATTGTTCCTCCATCCATTCTTCGATTCCTCCGTCGATTTCTTCGATTCCTCCGTCGATTCTTCAGTTGTAAAGGTTACCAATCTCATACTCTCATTTTTCATCATTGGCTTATCTCATATTGTTCACTATATATATTGTTTTTATGGTGTTTTTTTTATTTGTAAACAATTTGAGCTCAAAATAACTTATAGTTTGCATATTTGGATGAAGAAAGGTTAAAGTAGGTATTTAAAATTAGTATTCACTTTTTATTTCTAGCATGCATAGCACACTTCATTGTTTAGAGATATAGATAATTTTATAGTTTTTTAATTTTATTTGTTTATAAAATAAGAAATTTATAGTGTATTAAAAAATGAGTATAGAGAGTAGATGGTAACTCCTTCCGGGTCCTTGGCCTCTCATGGGTTTCCAAAGCGACTTAGGCCGGGCCTCCCTCTCATTCCATGTGGCAAGTGTCGTGATGAGACGAAGATTGTGATGGAGTACCAAGTGAAGAAGGAGGGTCCCAACAATGGTCGTATCTTCTACAAGTGTCCGGATCGCAATATGAGTTATTTTATCGTATTTTATGATTATGGTTAGTTTATACCTATTTTCATGATGGTTGTGATTAAAGTTCTAATTTTTTGTTTTAATTTCAGTGGGATGGCAGTGGACGATGTTCAGGCTTCTACTGGGAGGAAGAGTATGTTGAACTCGTGCAAAAATATCTTTCACAACAGGCAGATACTGCGGCTAATGAGGCAGTGATCCAGCCGAAGAAGCCTAAAGATGTTGCACAATCGGGGGATCTGTCTGTTTTAGTTGAGATTGATCGCGAAATCCTTGTGCTCCTGAAATGTATTTTAGCTTTAGTTCTTTTATTGGTAGTTGGGATTATCTACATTGTAGCGATGCTTTCATAAATTTGTACCTTTTGTGGTGGCACGCATGTTGTATAAATAATTAATTATGATCTAGGTTTTAATATGGTATTTATGTCATATAAAGCAGATAAGCCAGCATTGGATGTACAATGTTGATCGCCGCTCCCAAGAGTTCAATGACGGCGTGCATTCTTTGTTACGTGCGGCCAAGGCAAACAAACGCGACGGTTTCATGTGCTGCCCATGTGCCATATGTAAGAATACGATGGAATATCCTTGCTCAAGGACTCTTCATTCACACTTGTTCAAGTCGGGTTTCATGCCAAACTATATTTGTTGGACGAAGCACGAAGAAACCGGCGTTGTAATGGAAGAAGGTGAAGAAGAACAATGGGACGACAATGATATTATTCCCGATGGTGTGTGCTTCAATGATACTACAATGGGAGAAGCTGAAGAAGAGGTAGCCGTAGAAGATAAGCCTGCTGATGATCTTTGTTAGGTCATTCGTGACGCACAAAGAGAATGTGAAAGTGAAAAGGAGAAGATCAAGTTCGAGCAGATGCTAGAAGATCACAATAAATTGTTGTACCCAACTTGTGATGCAGGGCAGAAAAAGTTGGGAACCACACTAGAATTGCTGCAATGGAAGGCAAAGAATGGTGTATCTGACAAGGGATTTGGAGAGTTACTAAAAATCCAAAAGAAGATGCTTCCGAAGGACAATGAATTGCCCGCCACTACCTACGAAGCAAAACAAGTTGTCTGTCCTATGGGGCTAGAAACCGAGAAGATACATGCATGTCCTAATGACTGCATCCTGTACTGTGGCAAAGAGTACGAGAAATCGGATGCATGCCCGGTATGCCATGCATCGCGGTATAAGATCAGGCAAGATGACCCTGGTTATGTTGAGGGCTAACGTCCGCGGAAGAAAATCCCTGCCAAGGTTATGTGGTATGCTCCTATAATACTACACTTGAAACGTCTATTCAGAAACAAAGAACATGCAAAATTGTTGCGATGGCACAAAGAAGACCGTAAGGTAGACAATATGTTGAGACACCCTGCTGATGGGTCCCAGTGGAGAGCAATCGACAGAGAATTCCCGGAGTTTGCAAATGACGCAAGAAACTTAAGGTTTGCTTTAAGTACAGATGGTATCAATCCTTTTGGAGAGCAGAACAGTAGTCATAGCACTTGGCCTGTTACTCTAAGTATCTACAACCTTCCTCCTTGGTTATGCATGAAGCGGAAGTTCATTATGATGCATGTGCTCATCCAAGGCCCAAAGCAACCTGGCAATGACATCGATGTGTACCTGAGACCACTTATTGACGAACTTCTCATTTTGTGGAATAAAGAAGGTGTACGTGTGTGGGATGAGTACAAATAGGAACACTTTGATCTACGGGCATTGTTGTTCGTAACAATCAATAATTGGCCTGCTCTAAGTAATCTTTCAGGACAGTCAAACAAGGGATATCATGCATGCACACACTGCTTCAGTGATATTAGAGGTATATTCTTGAAAAAATGTCGAAAGGTCGTGTACCTTGGCCATCATCGATTTATTCCTACAAATCACCCCGTAAGAAAGAAAGACAAGCATTTTAAAGGGAAGGCAGACCACCTGACCAAGCCTCACAACCGAACCGATGAGGATGTACTCGATATGGTCAATGATGTGAAAGTCGTCTTTGGAAAAGGACATGGCAGCCAACCTATTCTGAACGACACTAACAGTCACGCACCCATGTGGAAGAAGAAGTCCATATTTTGGGACCTACCCTATTGGCAAGTCCTAGAGGTCCGTAGCTCGATCGATGTGATGCACCTGATGAAGAATCTTTGTGTGAACCTGCTAGGCTTCATGGGTGTGTATGGAAAGCCTAAGGACATATTTGAAGCACGACAGGACCTGCGTTGTTTAAGAGAAAGAGACAACCTACATCCGGAGAAGACAGATGATTGACGCCATTACTTATGTCCTGCTAGCTACACTCTAAGCAAAGAGGAGAAGGAAATCATGTTTGAATGCTTAAACAACATCAAGGTACCATCTGGATTCTCCTCGAATATAAAGGGTATTATAAATGTGCCAGAGAAAAAATTCTGTAACTTAAAGTCCCATGACTGTCACGTTCTCATGACGCAATTACTTCCAGTTGCATTATGAGGAATTCTACCTCCAAATGTACGTCTAGCCACCGTGAAGCTATGTGCATTCCTCAATGCAATTTCTCAGAAGGCAATTGATCCAACTGATCTAGCTAAACTACAGAATGATGTGGTTCAATGTCTCGTCAGCTTTGAGTTGGTGTTCCCTCCTTCCTTCTTTGATATCATGACACACCTCCTAGTTCACCTAGTCAAGGAGATTTTAATTCTCGGTCCTGTGTTCCTACACAACATGTTCCCCTTAGAGAGATTTATAGGAGTCCTAAAGAAATATGTTCACAACCGTGCTCGCCCAGAAGGAAGCATCGCCAGGGGCTATGGAACAGAAGAGGCCATTGAGTTCTGTGTTGACTTTATTCCTGACCTTTGACTCGATTGGTGTTCCTGAATCGAGACATGAGGGGAGACTAAGCGAAAAGGGGACACTAGGGAGGAAAACATATATTGGTACGGAGGATGATTATTTCAATAAAGCACACTACACAGTTCTACAGAACTCCTCTTTGGTAGATCCGTATATTGAGACACACAAGGATCTCTTACGATCCGAGTTTCAGGGAGAACTAAAGCTTAGATTACGCGTAAGCACATGGAAACTTTTGGCGGTTGGTTGCGAAAAAAATATCAAGGTGATGAGAGCATCCATGAGCAACTGTATTTATTGGCTATGCAACCATCATGGCATATCGTCACATACAAAGGGTACGAGATAAATGGGAACATATTCTACACAGTAGCCCAAGATAAAAGGAGTACCAACCAAAACAGTGGTGTCCGCATAGATGCCACAGACCCGAATGGGAATAAGCAGACATATTATGGCCACATAGATGAAATATGGGAACTAGAATATGCACCTACTTTGAAGATCCCATTGTTCAAGTGCCAATGGGTCAAGGTGACCGGAGGCGGGGTAACAGTAGACAACGAGTATGGAATGACAACAATAGACCTTAGTAATGTTTATGTTTTGTAGCCCTCTGGATCGACATCAACAACTACCACGAAGAGTAAAAATGTTCGAGGTCCCAAAAACCATTGGAGGGCCGCTTCATCATCTCGGAGTTCAATGTGGATACAGGCGAACTGCGGGGGGGGGGGGGGGCAAATAAAACGAAATTCATGTAGCACTATGGTTACCTTGTATGGGACCGGCTCCTGATCAGTACCCACAAATGGAAGAAGAAGACCAATGCTCCTCATATCAGTTTTGTCTCCGATCATGACAAGACGTTAATTTGGAATGATGTATTGGAACATTTCACGCTCTAAATAGATGGTTATGATGATATAATAGATGGTGATGAATTGAAGGAGCGAGTTAGGGATTGGGCAATGAAGAAGATGGCCACCCAGTTTTAGACTTGGAAGAAACACCTATACACGACGTATGTCAAGAAGAACATAGCACCAGATTTCACTGTCCCAGGCCCGATCTCAAAGCAGAGGCCCTATCGGGATGAGTTTGTACAGTACAAGATGTCTGTAGAGGGTGTGAGTCGGGTGATAAAGAACCAACATAATGCCCAACAGAAGACATACCACCATAACTTGGGATCAGGTGGCTACCCGACTACCATTAAGAAGTGGAACAAAATGGAAGCAGACCTTCTTGCCAAGGGTATCACACTAGAATCACTCGAGTGGGGAGAGCATGCAAAGAATTGTTTTTTCACTCATGGGGGAACACTGGACCAGGAGACAGGGAAGTGCATTTATGGCGCAAGACTGCAAGAAGCAGCAGAAAGATTGTTTTATGCTCAGAGAACTACTGCTAGTGGTGTGTTCAGGCCCAACAGAGAGAAGGATGAACTGACATACGCCATCAAGACTATTGAACACGGTGGCCGAACTAGAGGCAAAGGAAGTGTCTCGTGGGAGCATGGATTCCCTTAGGACAGACCTTCCTATAGAAGCCGCCAGAGAAAGAAGGAAGAAGAGGCACAGCGGCTCCAAAGGTTGGAGGAAGCGGTGCGTGAAGCACAGGAACGGGAAAAAACCTTGAAGCGAGAATGCAGGAGGAAATCAGAAGTCAAGTGCAAATAGCAGTGAGTGCAAGCAAGCAGGCATCAGAGCCAGGAATCAACATTAGCCAATCTGTTCAGTTGAAAAGCAGCATGCGCTTCCACGGAGATACCAAATCAAGGGGACATAGGACTGCGCTTCCCTGTGGATGACGTCACTGAACCTTGTACATTGTGTGAGCTACACATTCTGAAGGGGAATTCCACAATCAAGGTGGCTATTGGTCTTGTTAATCCTATCGACCGAACCAAGACACCAAGGATTCATGGGAATATAATCCAAGAAGAATATGCTACCATCTCGATAGATAAAGCTGAAAAAGGTTTTAGTGATTTGCCTCTTGACATTCCTAGAGGTGATGGCGAGAAGACTCTAGGAGAAGCAGAGAAGACATTCATTCTATGACGCAAGCACTACATCAGCATTCCTGGAATGTCGCCTCCACCTCCTCCTGAACTACCTCACCATAGGTGCGGATGAAAACACTACATCATTAATTTATATTGGCTTAAATAATTAACAATTTGCTTATAATAATATGTCATTCCTTTTTTTGTAGCAGATCCTCCCCCAACCTAAGTCCAATTGTTTAATCGCCAGATCATCATAGTGCTCTATATGATGACAATGTGTTGGAAGGCGAGGCTACATCCACACCATCTCCAAGGAGGTCTCCAACGCCGTAGCCGCCACCTCCAAGGAGGTCTCCAATGCCACTGCCACCACCTCCATGGAGGTCTCCAACGCCTCCCCCACCCCCACCTACCAAGAAGCCAAGTACTAGCAAGAGGCCAGCCCCGCAAACGAAGAACCAGCCCCTGCCGGCAAAGAAAGCCACCGTGAAACCAAGGGCTATTCCTAAAATAATATCTGAAGAGAAGGAAGAAGTAACTGATGCATATAAAAAGGATATGTCCAGATTCTATGACAAACTTAAAAAGGATCAAGAAGAAAGGAGTAACCCAGAGAAACCGTACTTCTTCGTAGCTCCAGATATTCTAAGAAAAAAGGTGGCTTCTTACCAGCAACAACAGCGGGAATCTCATAAGCCGTCCAAAGAAACGTTAACGGACTATGACCGCACTCTCACCAAGTCAATTGAGGCAGCACAGAAAAAGAAACGGGCAGGGAAAGGAGTTGCACAACTCGGACAACAATCGCACCAATGAGTCCCCCCACTAGTTGTTGGTAATGAATATGGTTCGAATTTAGGATTAATGCATCAGACAAACATACATCCGGATATCGATTTGGATCACCTTGGTGAATTTATTAAAGAAACTGGTCTCGACCTTTACCATATGTTTGGTGATGGAAACATTGAGAGTGCGGCGGAGGTTGATATTTGGAAGAAAAAATTTATACTAGACCAGAGTCTATACAACCCTCAAGCCTTAGGTGATCTAGGGACGCAAATGTACCTGTTAAATAAGTGGTACATGCAGGCGTCTACCGATGGATACTTCTGCGTTGGTGTCAGAATTAGAGACGAACATTGGTTCCGTGGCGATGATGTTATGTATGTTGACTTTGTAGAATTTCATCAACTATGCCACCTGACCTCTCTGGATAAAGTTATCATTAGCTGCTATTGCCTGTAAGTAATAATTCTTTCGATCTATTATTAAACTCATCATATGTGTGTATATGCATATAAATTATCCTAACAAGTACTATATATATGTAGATTTACAATGACAGAGTGCAAAAAGAAAGGCTGCAATTAAATTGGTTTTGTTGATCCCCATATAGTATTCAAAGACCCAGTTACTCCAAAGCCTAATTGGAAGTCTGAGTCAGAGAGTAACCTCATGAATTTCTTAGTGAACCAACGCCACAAGAAGGATATACTCTTTCCCTACAACTTCAAGTGAGTGTTAATAATGTCGATCATCCTTAATGGCTCATATGTTGATTCTAGTTAATTAATGAATGTTATGTGTTATATCCTATAAACACATGCAGCAATCACTGGATATTGATAGACATCGATCTGGTGAAAAGTCACTTGATAATCTATGACTCGATGAGAAAACCACAACAAGACTACCAAG
The DNA here is from genome assembly GCF_019320115.1 of Miscanthus floridulus. Taxonomy (NCBI): domain Eukaryota; kingdom Viridiplantae; phylum Streptophyta; class Magnoliopsida; order Poales; family Poaceae; genus Miscanthus; species Miscanthus floridulus. The sequence goes on from NW_027096871.1 coordinate 39,584, forward strand.
ATATGATAGATATTATCCAGAGGTAATTTCGGTATCTCTAGAAACTATATATACACACAAACATGATGATTAACTATATCTGATGACGTGGCAAATTTTTTATTGGGCAGTGTTTGGAAAACCTTTATTGAGCAGCAACACATGGGAAAATGCAAAGCATCACTGAATGTAATCCCTTTGAAAATAAGTCCCCTAAATCGCATCATCTTTATTAATTAAACATATAGATTTCACCGGATCACCAGATTGGATGACAAATCTTTCTCATAAAGTGGTGTCTGAGGCAGGAACAGGAAAACAACTACTGTGGTTACTATGTTTGCAAGTTTATCAAGAAGGTCTCCCAAAGAACTCCTACAGAGAGACTCAAAGTACGTTAAAAATACACTATATATTTATTTAATTATTATTATTGATTGTGTTACTATGTCTTTATATATATATATGTATGTATGTACATATATTAATTTATTTTCCTTTAATTCAAACCTGTAGTCTCGATGGTTGGAGAAAAAGGTCATACGACAAGACCAGATCAAAGCAATTCAAGAGTCTATAGCCGGATTTTTTAATGACCAGGTCATCGATTCCAAGAACGAGTTCTACTTCGACCCAACACTACCATGGAAGCCAAGCTAGAGGATGAGAGGAAAATTGTTATATCACAACAACTATAAAATACACATATGCATGCATGCTTGAATTGCGTCATTTAATACGTTCATTGTGCTTGAATCGAAACAAACTAAAACGACTTCAAAAACCTTTTCTGAAAAGAAAAAAAATTAACCTTTAGTCCCGGTTGATATTACCAACCGGAACTAAAGGGTGCTGGCCTCATGGCATGTCAGGAGGCACCTTTAGTCCTAGTTGGTGTTACCCACCGGGACTAAAGGTCCCCCTTTAGTCCTGGTTCCTGACCCGGGACTAAAGGACCCCTTTAGTCTCGGATGCTTGCTCCCAGGTGGGAACCGGGACTAGAGGGAGTTCCCCACTGGGAGTAAAGGCCGTCTCTGTACCGGTGTTGCTTAGCTACTACTGTGCGTGTGATGGAGATGTGTGAGGTAGAAAGAAAGCAGATAGATCAACTCGTAGACCTCAGTAATCCCTGCCCTACCGGATCAAGCATGCATTCGTGACAACGTACGATAGGGTCGAATGTGTGCACACAATTGCTAAACTGAGCAAGGACACAGAGATCTATAGCTAGCTTCCAACATCATCTACAGCGTGTGCGGAGCTAATTCAAAGTCAAAAAGCAAAGTTTGAGTGTTGCCGCTGGCATTGGCGACCTCATCCTGCCTGCATCACAAATTTGTCTAGCACATAAAAACTTTGATCAATCCCTTTCAGAAAAAATCTCCCTCGGATTTTGGCTACGATTGAGATGAACTCAAGTCAGAAAAGGCCCAAAGGCCAGGCCATACGGGGAGCCGAGAACCATTAGGAACTCCTTGGAACGTAGGGTGTCTATATAAAACACTGGATTATTAGACTTGCGCGTCACTTGCAATCCTACAACAATTGAAAACATATATTTCTAATTGAGTATCTGGATAAAATACGTGACAGGAAAAATATAGGAATTAGAAGAGAGAGATTGACACAAAGCAAAGTTTCCAAGAGGTTGGACCCACTACTAGAAAATAGATCTTTCACCCATTTCGATTTTAGCCTTTAGTCTCGATATTTTTTGCGTTCGGGACTAAAGGACTTTTAGTCCTGGTTCGTAATACCAACTGGGACTAAAAATCATCTTTAGTCCCGGTTGGTGTCACCAACCCGGAGTAAAAGTTCACCAACTTTTAGTCCCGGTTGGTAACACCAACCGGGACTAAAGAGTGACCTTTTAGTCCCGGTTGGTGTCTTCAACCGGGACTAAAGGTCTTTTACCCGGGACTAAAGGTCTCCCACGAGTCTATTTAAAAGGAGAGCGCACATGACTCTGTCACATGTGGTGTGCAATTGAGTTGGTAATGTACCTATGCGCGAGGAGAGAGGTGTTGGGTTCGAATCTCACGTAGAGCAAGCGAGGCCTCGAGGATTTTCTTTATTTTTTTCTTCCGTGGGTGACCTTTAGTCCCGGTTCCCAGATCCGGGACTAAAGGTGTGGACCTTTAGTCCCGGGAATTTAGTCCTGGTTGGGAAAACCGGGACTAAAGGGCCTTCCCAACCAGGACTAAAACCCGTTTCTCTAGTAGTGACCTCAAGTTAGAATTCCCCTAAAATTCCTATGGATGATCCATTCCATATGAATTTTGTAGAATTTTAGGATGACCAATCCTTTTTTTCTTTTAAAGGCTACATAAAAAAATTCCTACAGGTTAGCAATCTAAAAACTTCCTTCATGAATCCTATGTTCAGGACCTTACCCCATACTACCATTTTTTTTAGATAATCGATTTTTATTAATGCGGACTCTATATTCACGAAGAATATACACAGCCAATAGGATACAGGAGCACTAAGACTCCCACCTCAACAAAGAGGAGAACACACAACCAAAAAAAAGTGAGAAAACTATGACCTTGGCACATCTCTGCTTTCCGACATCCTCTCCTAAAATGGCCAGATCTTGTGAGTGGAAGTCATTAAGTCACCGCCGCCCCTAGTGCGCCACCGGTGTGAACCTCCATTGGCGCCATCTTCATCCGTTTCAAGTGCCCTAATGCCATGTGTCGTCGATTAGCCCACATCATCCGTCGTCATCGTCTAGTCTGAACTAGCCGATCAGACGTGAGCCTGACATGATCCGGTTCTGCTTCGCCGGACTCCCAGGCCGCCGCCATCCCTAGGACACTAGTGCCTACGGAACCACCTCCACTGGATCCACCTTCTCCTTGCCAAGGACTGGCCATCGATGCTTAGGCTGCCGGCTGATCAGCACGCACGGGCGTAGACCCAGGCACACACAAGCGCGCGCGGCTTCGGCCGCAACCCCGTCCACTTGGGCGCCGCTTGACTCAGCTCAGGCCCAGCCCTGGGGGGGTTCGAGCTGGGCCGCCGCACTGGGCCCTCAAGGCCAAGGGGCCCAACCCCAAATAGGTAAGTAGTAGTAGTATTTGTATTTGGCCCATCCCGACAGCCAGCAGAACCACTGAACCAGGCGTACGAGAACGACGCCGCCTCCGCGTTGCCTTCCGCGTGACCGCGTCTTGGCGATTCCTGCGCGAGCGCCGAGTGCTGTTCCTGCGCGAATGCGAGTGTCGAGTGAGCGACTCCCGTGCGAGGCTGCAGCGAGCGATTGTGCGTCTTGGCAATCTTCGCGAATCGCGACTCCGGGCGAGTGTGAGTGGCCGGCGGCACTCTGTCTGTTCTGCTGGTTTTCGTATACGGAGGTAAGAAACTAGGTCTCGGCCCTAAGCGACCAAGCCCCCTTAATCACCCCAATCTTTATTCTTTATACTTTTTTAGATTTCGGGTTTAGGAATCCCATACGGTGTAGCAATCATGTTGAATTTAGTATGGCATATTTTTTTAATACTTACTACTTGTCTGAATATACAGTGAAGTCATGTTGCCCAAAAAACATTCATCTGGAAGTGAGAAAAAAGAAGAAGAGAAGGATAGAGGCCTTGAAAGAATCACAAAAGGGATCTATTCATAATTTTTTAAGAGCAATACAAGCACTGCAAGAAATTCAGATGAATGGGCAATAGTTGCTGTGGAGGATCAAACTACGCAACAAGAAGATCAAAGCCGTATAGAAGATAATGTTGGCATCGACACGGATGATAATAATGTGAGTGACCATGAGCCCATATTTAATTCTCCTACGACTGGAATCTACTCGTGTTGATGAAGAACCAGTTTTTACTATTGATATGTATGATCCAGTATATTGGGACAATCTTGATAACAAAGCAAGGGACATATTAGTGGAGAAGGGGCCTATTAGAGAAGAAAATATTGTGTTTCCAATGGATGCCAGATTCAAGACATTTTGCATACACTCATTATTCTAGAAAAATGAGCAATGGCGAGGTACGTGATAGGAAATGGTTGGTCCTATTCAAAAAGTGTTGACAAAGTGTTTTGCTTTTGTTGTAAGTTGTTTGGTTCTAGTAACCGCAAGAGTTCATTGGGGCATGATGGCTTTAGAGATTGGAGCCATGTTAGTGAAAGACTAAAAGAGCATGAAGTTAGCGTGGATCATATGACCAACATGAACTCTTGAAATGAATTGAGAGTTAGATTAAGCAAACATGAAACAATTGACAAGGAGTTGCAACATCAAATCACAAAGGAGAAAGAACGCATAAGGCTAGTTCTACTAAGAATTGTTGCCATTGTAAAGTTTCTTGGTAAACACAGTTTAGCTTTTAGAGGATCTAGTGAGCAACTTTACAATGATGTGAATGGTAATTTCTTAGCTTGTTGTGAGATGGTTGCTGAATTTGACTTGGTAATGCAAGACCACCTTAGACGCATTCAAAACAAAGAGCTACAATATCATTATCTTAGTCATAAAATTCAGAATGAGTTGATTTCACTTATGGCTTCTAGAATTACAAGCTCCATCATAAAGATTGTTAAAGAGGCCAAATATTTCTCAGTTATTCTTGATTGTACCCCAGATGTGAGTCACCAAGAACAAATGAGCTTGTTGGTTCGATGTGTTCATATGTCTGATGAGAAAATAAAAATTGGGGAGTACTTTCTTGGTTTCTTGAAGGTGGATGACACATCTGGTGAGGGGCTTTTCAATGTATTAGTTGACTCCATCAAATTATTTGGCCTTAATGTTGATGATATTAGAGGTCAAGGTTATGACAATGGCTCTAATATGAAAGGAAAACATAAGGGGGTACAAAGTCGTTTGCGTGAAATAAATCAAAGGGCTTTGTATATGCCATGTGCATGCCACAGTCTTAATCTCACTCTTTGTGATATGGCTAAATCATGCAGTAAAGCTATTTCATTCTTTAGAATTGTGCAGAGGTTATATGTATTATTTTCAGGTTCTACCAAAAGATGGAATGTTTTGCTTGAACATGTTCTAGATTTGACCGTGAAATCATTAAGCAATACTCGTTGGGAGAGTCGCATCAAAAGTGTCCGAGCAATTAGATATCAAGCTCCTCAACTAAGGTCAGCTTTGTTGTGGCTAAGTGAGGATGGAGATACTGAACCAAAGGATAGAAGTGATGCAAAAAATTTATATGACGTGCTTGGCAGCTATGAGTTCATACTTGGTATGGTTATTTGGCATGACATTTTATACTCTATAAATATTGTCAGTAAGAAGTTGCAATCACCATCCATGTGCGTTGATTCTACCTTGCAGCATATAGAAGGTATGGTGAATTACTTTCAGAACTATAGAAATACTGGGTTTGCTGATAGTGTGGTTGCTGCCACAGAAATAGCACTTGAAATGGGAGTAGAGGCATCATTTCTAGTAAAGCGTCGTTCTGTTAGGAAGAAACAATTTGATGAAACTGAATGCAATGAAGCTATCTTGCAAGCTGAGAAGGATTTTGAAACTTTTTATTTTTTGGTTATGGTTGATATGGCAATTAGTTCATTGAAAAGCAGATTTAAAGAACTACAGTCATTCAATGAAAAATTTGGATTTCTAATGAATTCAACATCCTTGAAGGCAATGGATGGTGCTGATCTAAAAGACCATTGCATTAAATTTGCAAAAACTTTCTCTTCAGATGGTTCATCGGATGATGATGTAAATGACATGATTTCTGAGTTAGCTGTTATGCAGTCTACTCTGCCAGATAAGCCAATGTCTGCTATGGAGATTTTTGAGTTTGTCATAGAAGCGGATTGTTATCCTAATATTTCTATTGCTTATCGGATCCTATTCACTATGCCTGTGACTGTGGCCTCAGCTGAAAGAACATTTTCAAAGCTGAAATTATTGAAGAATTATTTGAGGTCTGTAATGTCCCAAGAAAGATTAAATGGTTTGGCAACTTTATGCATCGAGAAGAAATTATTAGATGAAATTGATATTGAGGCCATCATCAATGACTTCGCAGCAGCAAATGTTAGAAGAAATTTTTAAGGTAATATAAGATGTATAACTTTTTTGTTGTTTCATAAGAATTTTTTTATGCATTACACTTATTAAAATTATCATTATATTATTAGATTTATATTAAGGGGGCCCATCGCCTGTGGCTTCGCTCCAGGTCTATAATTTGACAGGGCCGGGCCTGACTCAGCTAACGTGCGTGCGCGAGGGCCTCTCCATCCTCGTGATTACTAATACTGATGACCATAACAAGGGGCCTTTCTTCTTTAGGATTTGAATCCAGAACGGTGTGAAGTTTGGAATCATAACCTCTAGCCGCATGCCACAGACAAGATCTACACCGAAGATTAAAGCCATCACCCCTTGCTTTCATCCCTCTTAGGCCCTGTTTGTTTGTTTTGAAGTTTGGAATCCTAACCTCTAGTCGCAAGCTGCAGACAAGACCTAAGATTAAAGCCACCATCCCTTGCTCTCATCCCTCTTAGGCCCTGTTTGTTTGGGCTTTCCAGCAGCTTTTGGTCCTCAAAGCTAGAAGCCCAAACAATAAACTGGCTTTTAGTTCCAGCTTTGACTAGCCAAGAAGCCCACGAAAGCCACCTTTGTACAAAAAGCCCCAAAGCTCACAAGAAGTGGCTTCTTCTAGCTTTGGTGCAATATTTACCTACCTTGCCACTGGTTATGTTGCGAATCGTTTTCTTTTCTATCCGCGCGATGCTTCTTTCCCCTCCCCTGTCCGCCCGAGCGTCCGCTCCCTCGATGTATCGCATCCGCACCGGCACCCGCACGAACCCGGCCGTGCTTCAGCCATCTTTGCAGGGGATTGCTAGTGGCCAGGCTTGTCTCTGCCTTCTCGATCTGTAGGTGAGCAAATTCATTCCTAAACGGCATTGTTGTTCTTGTGTGAGCATGAAACTCAACTGCAGTGCTTACTCTCTCGACCTCTGTAGTGCTTATTCTCTCGATCGATCTCTACGTGCTTCGCCATCCACATCCTCCAGCATAGCTTCGCCGCCGTGCAGTGTCTAGAGGTGAGCTTAGCAAGAACTTTTATGAGCTTGTATGAAACTGTGATGAATTTGCTTGTGTGAAACTTGAATTGTGAACATAAGTCTAAAAAATGGGGTTTTTATTACTAAAGCATCACTATGCAAGTATTAGGCCAGGTCTTATTGTGCTGGTGCTGATGAACGAACTTTGCCAAAATTGTTGTGATGTGCCAATTTCTTGAATTGATTGACTTATTCTTCCATTTTCAATTTTCTTTTGTAGACTATGGAGGATCGAAGCCGCTCGATGTATCTTTCGGAACCGTACTTGTGATGAGTACTTACGTGGTCTGAAGTCTTTCCTAACTGTTGCAGATGCGGATATGTTGAATGGACAGAAGTCATCAATGTGGTGTCCATGTGTTGACTGTAAGAATGAGAAGCAATACTCGAATTCGATGACAGTCCATGCCCACTTAATCATTCGAGGATTCATGGATGACTACAGATATTGGAACAAACATGGAGAAGAAGGTGTCAATGACCGAGACCAGGCACAGGCTGCCGGTCAGCATGATTGTGGGGAAGTACTTCATGAAACTTATGCCGGTGGCGAGGAAGCACGCTTTGATAATCAGGATCTATGTGATAACGATGTAGCAGAGATTGTTGCCAACTATGTTGCAGTCCATCTTGCTGAGAATCTGGACGAGATGGTGCGTGATGCCTTCGGCTTTGAGGAGTACACTGGTTTGGAGTTCAAAAAGCTAAAACAGCTGTTGAAAGATATGAAGACCCCACTCTATCCGAGTTGCAATGAGAAGTATACGGAGTTGTTTGCTTAAGGCAGCACATCATTGGACTGGCAAGAGCTTCAGAGAATTGCTAGAAGTGCTTATGGATATGCTTCCCCTGGGGAACGAGATACCCAGGACTACATATGAGACCAAAAAGTTTGTTTGTCCAATGGGATTGAAGTTCGAGAAAATTCAAGCTTACAAGAATGACTGCATCATGTTCTGTGCTGATAATGAAGCTCTCATTGAATGCCCCAAGCTTGGGCTTGGATCCAAACAAGAGAAACAAGGCATTTTACTCTCAGAGCATTGGAGAAATAGAGGACGAACAAGCTCACTGGCTGCCTGCAATTTATTCAAGGCTCAGCACATACAACAATGTGTTTTCACACACTACTACAAAACAAGGATATTGTTGCACTTTCTTATAACATATTCGTCAATGTGTTCCAGTGAAATTTCATAGTAACACAAAATAGTGTGTTACAGACTTCGTTGTAACACAAAACACTTTCAATAATTATACTAACACAAAAATTAATGTTACAAGCAAAATGTTACCAAAGTATACTATGTTGTAATACATAAATGGAACATATAAAATGTGTAACAAATATATGTCCTGTAGTAACACCAAATAATGTTGTAGTCCCAGTGTTACGAAGAAACATATACATGTGAACCTTCCTATTCATAGGCAACATGGACATCGCACTTGGGTGTCGTCAAGGTTGTTATGCAATCACATCGTCGTAATCACATGAGAACCAAGTAGAAATGAGCAGGCGATTAAAAAGGTTAGTTCGATGCCAGAGCCGATTGTCAATTTATTAGGCCAAGCTCAAGACACTATAGATAGAGAGCTAGATCACAAGAGGAACAAGTACAACGGGGAACGAAAAAATGAAAAACAAAAAACAAAAAATGTGAAATTAAATTGGAGCAATATAGATATTTTGACGTTGTTGCGCAAACCCACGACCCAATGTCGCAAAAGATCATGCTATATTGCATCAAAAAATGTCATGAAAAGGTCATGCTATATTGCATCAAAAAGTGACATAGAGAATGACATAAGGTTCTATTGCTACTCATAACATATGTTGCAGTAGTGTAGTACATTTGGTTGCAAGTTATTAGACTTATTGCCACTCAAATTTGTTGGACCTGCATAGTCCTACACATGGGCCAACGGCAAAGGGGTTAGGCTAACCAGCTAGCCACTAGGCAAGCACATTCGGTCATGTAACCTCTTACGCTAATCTACTGAATGTATAGAAGTGGTTGAGGTGTCTTGATCCTTTCAAATATATAGAAGTAATTGAGTTGCTAGTTATGGCATGTACAACCCATTGGTAGGGTGTTATCTACAAGTTCTTGCTACATCACACTACAGACATGGTAAATCGAGAGCTCATATAGTGAGTCTATTTTTAATACGTGCATTCAACCATGATAAAACATAAATAATATCTCTATATACCATTTGTTGCTTCCTTCATACAGATCAGATTAAGCATAAATATGATGAACGTAATTACAATATTCCTTGATAAAAATATCAACATAGTAACAGTAAGCTAGGTAGATAACTCGACATCAGGTTTCATACATGACAGTTTCACAATTGTCTACTTCTGACTATTGTTGGCTAAACCATCAAGGCCAATAGTGGTGTCCTATAGCTGAATGCATACATATCATATATTAGCTCACACAAGCACACTGGCAGCGCAAGCCAAAATAAGAACCATGGAGTGGGGTAACATTGATCATTTAGTAATGGAAGCAAAGAACACACTCAGCTGATGCTTCCTTGATCAGACAACTCCACACCTATAACCATAGAGATGAACAGGCTTAGGAATGAAATACCAATAGTCCACGATAAAGTAGACAAGCAGGGAGAATTATACCTGTTAGATACTTTCAGGAAATAACCTGTTCCTGAAACACTTCAGGGCAGCAACTTGCCACCTTTTTCATCACCAGACATAGTACTTGTGTCTTGTGAGAGGAGGCTTTTATAACCTTCTATCATCTTGGCCTCTTTGTTCTGCATCACTGAAAGATGGCAAGTCTTCTCCCTATGGTTATAACCTTCTACTTGTGTCTCTTTGCCTTTCTAGTACCTTCATGTGGTTTCATTAGCTTATGTCTGAATTTTACTGAATCTGTCAAGCTAATCCCAACAATGCAATTGTTCATGAAAGGTACATAATCAACATCCTGAACACATAAATCTGAACATACTAGAGTTGTTTAGGTAGCCCATCAACATCCTGTGCGCATTGGTAAATTATACTGAAATGTAACACTATTGCACCCTCGCATTTATATGGGAGATATTATATACTGATATATCCTCCCTTTGGGGCTATTATTCAATACAGGTGCTTTTATATCTTCCACTGTACAGTACGTACACACTTTGAAATGCTTGACACAACATAGATGAACTTACACTTATCCATCGATTGTTTCTTCACATGTATGTGCATGAGAAGGTGAGACAGAAGGTGGTTTGTGGAGAGCCAATTTCTGATAGACCTCCTGCATTTCTGGCCTGAACTGAGGAGAAGGTTGCAGGCAATCAAATGCAACTAAGACAAGCAAAGAGATTTCTTTCATCTCCACCATTGTTTTTGATGATAAGCGTTGGTCCAACATATCCTCTACTGCAAGATGATGCTGTTCCAAGGAAGCAATGGACTGTAGCTCTCTGGGGTATCTCCCCATCACAATCTCCAACACGATGACACCAAAACTATAGACATCACATTATGTTGTCACCACTGATGTGTAAGGAAGCTCTACATCAAAATAAAGCAACTGACAACAGTCAAACATACTGACAAAAGCAAAGTGAAATTGTCATATTTGCAAATCGTAACATGAATATATTTGCTATATGAAAGAAAAAGCTAACTGACCACATACCAGGTGCTATATATCCATATGTTCCAGCTAGTTCGCTCCGGTTGGATGAATACGGTTTGAGCATCCTTGCTATTCCAAAATCTGAAACATAAGCCTTGAAAGCTGCATCCAGCAAGATGTTGTTGCTTGTTATATCACGATGGATTATCAGTGGGTTGCATTCATGGTGCAAGTAGTAGATAGCTTGAGCCACATCTCTTGCAATGGCAACTCGCTTCTGCCAGACCAACTCCTTTGCAAGATCCCCAGTTTCCAAGATAATGTGAAGGTTTCCTCTCTCAATGTAATCGTACACCAAAAATTTGTACCTTGGATGGGAGCAAAATCCATACAACTTGACGATGCTTCTATGGCGTATCTTTGTCAGCACTTCAATTTCACTAAGGAATCTATTCTCATGACTAATCCCTTCTTCAGTTGGGTGAAGCTTTTTCACCGCGACTAATCTCCCTCCTTGAAGCTGTGCCATGTAGACTGTGCCGAAACCCCCTGATCCAATGAGGTACCTATCACTGAAATTTTCTGTTACCCTAGTGATGTCCTCAAACACTAGTTTCCCATCAAAATTCAATCCCGAGAGAACATCCCTTGTATCTGTAACTGTTGTAATTTGTGGTCTTTTCCTTTTGCGAAGGATCATTACTAACACAACAATTGAGAGAATAATATGCACACTGGGATAGAAGCAACTAGGGCCAAGTGGTGAATTCTAGCTTTGTGGCATTCCTTTATTGGAGTTGAAGAGCATGTGGGCAGGCCTGAGATATTACCACAGAGACCTTTGTTGTGGCGGAACCATTTTGCTGAGGCATTGTGGAATAGTTGTCCTATTGGAAGAGGCCCTTCCAAGTTGTTGTATGACACATGAAGTGTTGACAGACTAGCCATGCTACCAATGGAGGAAGGAATGCTTCCACTGAACTGATTATGGGAAAGGTTTAGTTCCTCCAACATCACCAAGTTCCCAAGTTCTATAGGTAGCTTGCCCGTGAGTTTGTTGCTGCTTACATCCAACACCATCTGTAGCCCTCCCAGATTACCAATAGTCGTCGGCAAAGGTCCACCCAAGTTGCTGTTGTTAACCCTTAAGGATATTAGCATAGTACAACTGCCAAGCTCTTGTGGTATTGATCCACTCAACTTATTTGCAGATATATCAAGGTATTGTAAAATTTGCAGCTGAACAAATTAGGTGGTATATTACCTGAAAGTTTGTTGCCACCCAGTTGCTAAAAGATAACTCATTAAATTCTAATCGCAGTTAAACCAGTGTCAGCCTTTTGAGCCTCATGAACCCGATATTATATTTGTTGAGTACCACATGTTACTTACGCTTGCTTTACTTTTTAAATCTTTGGAAAAATCCCAGATGGGTGAATTGGAGTCTTCACCCGAAGATCGGAGTTGTCTTTCCGCTGTTTGTTGTCTAAGGTTATATCCTTTATACTAAGTACGTTATGTTTTGAGCATTGTCTTTCGATATTACCCTTATTTGTAGCTATATGTGAGATTTGACTTCCTGGGCTCACATATGGTGCGTATCTGGTTTTGTTCTTAAAACCGAGTGCTACAATCAAGTGTTGATAGACTAGCCATGCTACCAATGGAGGAAGGAATGCTTCCACTGAGCTGATTATGGGAAAGGTTTAGTTCCTCCAACATCACCAAGTTCCCAAGTTCTATAGGTAGCTTGCCCGTGAGTTTGTTGCTGCTTACATCCAACACCATCTGTAGCCCTCCCAGATTACCAATAGTCGTCGGCAGAGGTCCACCCAAGTTGTTGTTGTTAACCCTTAAGGATATTAGCATAGTACAACTCCCAAGCTCTTGTGGTATTGATCCACTCAACTTATTTGCAGATATATCAAGGTATTGTAAAATTTGCAGCTGACCAAATTAGGTGGTATATTACCTGAAAGTTTGTTCTGCGATAAGTTGAGGAAGTACAGGTTGGCAGGATTGCTGAATTCTGCTGGCTGCCCGTTAGGTTGTTGGCATGTATTGTAAGTACCTCTAGTTTTCCAAGGTTTTGAAAGCTCGGGAGGTAAGCTTCCTGTCATGTTTTCTTCCATAACAAAAATGGTCAAATTGATGTTTGAAGCCCAGGTTTTGGACAAATACCCGAAAAAGTTGTTTCTATGCAACTTTGCTTTGACAAGTCGGGGATGTGGCCCAAAAGATGATATATCTCCTGTCATTTTGTTGGAACTAAGGGAAAGAATCTTCAAGCTCTTACATGTTTCAAGGCTTATAGGAATTGTGCCAGTGAACATGTTGTTAGTAACGTCGAACCTTAGAAGATTCCTGCCTTTGCATAGATCAGAGGGCAGTTCCCCTAACAGAGAGTTGTATGCCAAATTGACATCTGTTAAGTATGTAAATTTTATCGAATTCTCATGGCAAAGGACCTGACAGCTTGTTTGATAAAAGACGTAGGTCTCTTATGCTTGTGAGGTTTGTGAAAGTTTCTGGGATGGAGCCTGAAATCTTGTTTTCGGATAAAGACAAGGTATGGAGATCCACCAAAGCGCCAATCTCTTCAGGGATGGATCCAACGAACTGGTTTTCAATGAGGCTAAGAAAGTTTAGCGTAGTAGGGTTCCCCATGCTCGGTGGAATGGGGCCACTTAGCTGGTTGGCGTCTAAAAACAGCTCGCTTATATTGGAAAGCAAACTAATGTCATCTAGGAATGGGCCCTGACAGATTGTTACGGAAAAGGTAGAGGAGGTTTAGTTTGGTCAAGTTGCCAAGGCTTTGAGGCGTCGGACCACTTAAAAAGTTGATGCCTAAGTGCAAAAATTCTAGATCTGGCAGGTTCCTGAGCTCCTCGGGGATTGGCCCGGTGAGCAGGTTTTGTCCGGTGACGAGTTCAACTAGTGTCGTTAGGTTCCCAAGGGATGCAGGGATACGGCCTGTGAGGTTGTTGCCCAGATCGAGGTAGGAGAGCTCAAGTAGGGACGTGATGGCTAGCGGGATCTCTCCACGGAGGCTATTGTAGGTGAGGTGAATGTGTGTGAGGAATGGGAACGCTGAGAAGTTGATCTCACCAAGGTAGCCGTCGAGGCCGGCGTTTGAAAGGGAGATTTTGGTCACTGCAAGGGGCACACGGCGGCCACGGTGCATGGCGGCCGTTTGCTGCTGCACGGGCTCGTCCCCCTGCTGCCACGAGTCCAGCGCCGGCGACGAGTTCCGCAGGGTGGACTTCCACTGGAGGAATGGAGCCGCTTAGCAGGTTAGTAAGCAAATCTAGGTAGCTTAGTTTGGAAAGCAAACAAATCTTCCCGAGCTCCTCAGGGATTGGTCCAGTGAGCAAGTTGCTTTGTGTGATGAGAGTAACTAGCTACTGTCGTTAGGTTCCCAAGGGATGCAGGGATACGGCCTGTGAGGTTGTTCGAGAAGAATCCCAGCCCTCTAAGAGCAAGGCTAATAATACAGCCGGTTTGCTGGCTATAAGGTTCCTTACAGCCTTCTCTCAGCCCACTCATATAATAGTCAACTCTTTACAGTTAATACATGGCCCACTTGTCTCTCTCACAGACTTTCTTGGTTCTTGTGCCCAAGCCAGCTGTAAGCTTACAGCCCGCTTCTCTCTCTCTCCTCCCTCTCCTCCACCTCAGCATTTAGTCGGCTTACAGCCTGCTATTATACTTGCTCTAAGGCGTGACATGTTGCCAAACTCAGGTGGTATGCTTCCATTCAGCCAATTGCTGCTGAGATCGAGGTGGGAGCGAGAGCTCTGGTAGGGAGGTGATGGTCAGCGGGATCTCTCCACGGAGGCTATTATAGGTGAGGTCAATGTATGTGAGGAGCGGGAGCGCCGAGAAGTTGAGCTCACCGAGGTAGCCATCGAGGTCGGCGTTTGGCCGGGAGATCTCGGTCACTGCAAGGGGCGCACGGCGGCCACACGGTGCATGGCGGTGCACACCACGCCCGTCCAGTTGCTGCTGCACAGGCTCGTCCCCTGCTGCCACGAGTCCAGCGCCGGCGACGAGTTCCGCAGGGCGGACTTCCACTGGAGGAGGGCCGCTATCTGGGACCTGAGATGCCCTCCATGATGGTGCCTAGCTGCGTCCGCGTGCAGGAAGTGAACGCACCAACGGAGCAACAAGCAGAATATTAGCTCTATCGTCGCCATATTTGGTGGTTTTCTTTGTTTCTTTGTTTCTTTCTTTTGTGATTAACAGCTAGCTCTGAAGGTGGCATTGGTATTTGTGTCTAGAGTGTGCTGCTGCATGAACTCAAACGTAGTACGTATACAGCAATGCTGGAGAGTATAGGATGCATATATATCGTTTTTGTCAGCTAAGCTACGTGTGGTGGCCAGGTCATCAATTGGAAAAAGTAACTAGTCTCAATCTGTTAAGATTACGTGAAGATGGCCAAACTCGATCTATCAAGAAAGTAATTGACCAGTACTATACAAATCTTCAACACCACCTGTTCATAACCTTCCATCACCATCGGTTTTGGCTCCTCGATGACATCATCGTTAGTTAGTGCTACCAACCGGAGATGATAGTCATTTCAAGAAATTCTAAAATCAAGCCCAAAAAAATAGCAAATAGAAAAAAAATATCCCGAGAAGCCCAACCATACAACCTCCAGTCACGCGATTTTTCGCGCTCGTGCGGTTGCCACGTCTTGCACATTACTCCTCAAGCCTGCGTCTCACACTCAGTTGTCATTGAATAGCAAATACTTTCTTTTTTATTCACTCTAGTGAATATTGTAAAAAATATTTAAGGCCCTAAACAAATTCAATGAAAAAAGTTTGAACTAGAAATCTTTAGATCTCGTTAAGATCTACGACTTCGCTTCTGGTCTTTGCAAAAAAAATTAATTAAAAAATACGAGAACTTCAAATAGAATTTTTGAATCATAAATTATTTTCAATGAAAAAGTCGTCAACTACAAATTTGTAGATCGCCTTTCAACTTTCATAAGTTTCTTCAAGCTGCCCAAGTTAACCAAATTCAGCTTGACATGGAGGCTATTATTAGCTCTAAGACAACT
This sequence comes from Miscanthus floridulus, assembly GCF_019320115.1. NCBI lineage: Eukaryota > Viridiplantae > Streptophyta > Magnoliopsida > Poales > Poaceae > Miscanthus > Miscanthus floridulus. The sequence goes on from NW_027096871.1 coordinate 55,313, forward strand.
TTTTCAATGATACTAACTTTTATCACATAATTCATGACATGGATAACCCTATGGCACTCTCACATAGTCTTGGAGTATGCGTATGAGCCTAGGTCTTCATCACGAGCTAATTTTTCTCTCTATTCTATTAAAGTATGAAATAATATGCTTTGAGCTAGCTTATAAGATAGTCCTACAAATTGTTGAAAGTCATCTAGATAAAAAATAGTCCCAATACATCAGGTAACCGATCTTCGAAGATCCGAGGTTCTCTGTTAAACTTCGGGTATCAAATCTTGAAGATCGAATATTTTAAAATACTGATAAGAACGGACCGAACGCTTAGACCTAACAATCGCTCATTTTCACCGATGGTTCATATTACGAACTAGCAGTGAAAAGTATCACCAATGGTTTTGTTCAAACCGACGGTGAAGGTAACGATGATGAAAATGTTTTATGTAATAGTGATACTAGCATTTGGCTGTGGAAATTTGTCACAGACATAACATGATATTATGCATAAAGCGCACGAAAGATAGCATTTAATTATATATCTAAGTTCCTTTCTTGAATACGCAAAACATTTGTGCATCACTTTTATTAAGATAGAAGAGTTTAGCATACAAACAACAACACACTTCGGGTGCCTTAGGTGGTCTAGAGAGCAGGAAGCCCGACCGTCCCTGTAGTTTCTAGGTTCACGCTAAGCTGTTACACTCGTGGGCTAAACAGCTGAAGTAGGGATAGCAAAGTAGCCTACGTACGACCCGCCCTTGCGTCGCCGTCGCTGGCTTGGAGTCTGTGCCCGCAAGCCGGGAAGAGCGCACTCAGTGCTTAGAGACTGAGTTTGAAAACAAACAGGACAATAAATCTTGTATCATATCGCGTTTTGTTTTCTACATTTATTCCAGCATTATATATTTGTGAAAAAAACAAACAGGACGACGTGTATCCGTCTGTTTTTGTGGAATCCTATTTCATACATGATATACCCATATTTATCATTGATTTATGTAATCCAGGATAAGCCTTCAAACTATTGTTCTAAAAACTTTCTAAAATGAACAAATAAATTTTAAGACAAATATCCTTTTTAAGAATTGGGAGGGGCTACTTGCGAGAGGCTCCTAAGAGTTAATACAAAATAGATAATATAGAGTTTTACAAGTCCAGAACCAAAACTAGAGGCCTTGAAACAATACTGAAGCACTACTCTAGCGAGGCTCCGACCATATATATATATATATACACTGTATTTACATGTTTATTTTTTTTATCAACGTTTACACGTTTAATTAGTTGGAGGTAGCTGAAAATAGGAAATGGAATTATTTAGAGGTAGGAGTTTAAAAATACTGCGTTTTTTTGGCCGTCCACATCATGATCGTGCGTGCTACAACAGCGCATCATTCACCGGAGGCTGATCATGAGTCATCCACAAAACGACTGCAATGCGGAGAGCTTTACCTTTACCCCAATGGATTACACATGATTGGTCAGTCATCAGGATATGATATATGGAAAGTCCAGAACTCCAGATGACAAACGACCTGACCATGGAGATTTGTGAACATGGATTTCACCCAATGTCGGTCCTACATCCTATCCTTCTGGTCACAAAACATGTCCTTAACTAGCAAAGGAAAACATCTTGCGGAATCTTAAAAATACTAATAATTATTATTACACCATTTGATTTGAAACACATGTAAACTGTGTGTGGAGATTTGTGTTCAAAATACTTGAAAATCTCTTTAACACTGTATGATGTTTAAAGAATATACACTTAAAGAAATCAGTTGCCAAGATAGCAAAATCAAATGTGTTAAAGTACTTTGCTCTCGATACGTATAATACAGTTGGGGATCCATTTTGCGTAAAAAAACATTTAAGCAAATTAGACTTACTTGGGTCTTCCATAACCGTAAGAGAGGAATACACGAGTTACCAGCAATACACGAGTTAAGAACTTTCATGTGATATTCCGTTTCAATAAATACATACATGGTTGGGAGATTAGCCAATGATATATCAATATATAACTGTCCATATATGACTAACACTGTTCGTGAGAAATTACTCACTGATTCTTTTTCAGCAAAAAAACATTAGTAGGAAATAAATTACTAGACTAGCAGCAACCAATTGCGAAACATTGCGTTGCGAATATAAATTTACACAAGGGCAGAGTGAGAGTGTGTGTAAGAGCAACTCCACCAGATCCCCTTTCCTTAAAACCATCCACAGGGATTTGGAAAAAACTGAGTTTGTGCCTTTAGGGGACTACTAGTGCAGCAACAGATTGAAAAAAAACCCTTTTATTTTGGGTGGGACCCACCGACGAGATCCTAACATACTAGGTATGTTAAGCCTCGGGTCCAATGGTTTCCGAACAAAGAAGACCCCGCGACTAACCCCTTCAGGATCACTCAGGGGCTTGGGGGCTATACCCATCGGGCGCGCTCGCGCGCACCCTCTGGCAAAGAGATCCGGCCGAGCCTGACTCGACCGCAGCTTCCGCCTGGGGCTCGGGGGCTTCCCTGAGCCTTTGGCTCCCGATCTATGGAACAACCAAGCCCGGTCCTTGGCTCCTGCCCGGCTCACGAGGCCAGCCAAGGCCCGGGTACATGAAGACAGGCCCAGAGCTACCGATGCTCGGGGGCTCCTCGGCGTCGCTCCCCAGGTGTGGCCCTGCCAATTGCTCCTCCAACAGGGTCACGTCCAGGGCGTGACACAAGAAGACAAAGCTTCCCATGGCCTCTAGGGGCTCGCGGGCTTTCAGACCCGCGTGTAAGCCCCGGGAGCCAACCTCTTCCGCCACCAAGAAGACTCCAGAAGGTATCATCCGGGAGAGACCGGTCCAAGCTAACACCGCCTGGCACACAGAGTGTCAGAACAGAGCGGCCAGACAACGCCCAAGACTTCTTCGGCTCTAAGACACCGCCACGGTCCACGGCGCACCGCTGCAAGACCCTCCTGGACTACGACGCACATAGACCGTAGACTAAACCCCTAAACTGCCATGTACCCGACCTATCTTGTTATATAAGGGATAAGGTCGGACCTAGAGGGGAGAGGATCCCATTTCGATCACCAGACACCCCATTCCATCGACCTCCGCTCTGCATAGAGGGCAAGGCAACCTGGAGAGGGGCACCAAGAGCCTCTCCTCCATCGCATCCTGTCGTCTTCCCCCTCTCCAATGAGGGGAAGGCTCCACCGGCGGCGAGGGAACCTTAGGATTAGCACCGAGCTAACCCCCCTACCAAATCTTCTTCCTTTACACTCTGTTGTAACCCCATAATTTTGAGTGCTCTTAAGTATAAGGATCATCAACTGCTGAACGTAGGGATCCGAATTGGCCCGAACCAGGATAAACCGTTGTGTTTCCTCTGCATGATTCTTGTGTTCCTGAGTCCACCCTGAGCCACTGGAGACCCGTACTCTGACACCGACTTGAACATGCTTACCGCGGTTTTGTCCCCGCGACACCCACCTATCACTAGTGGGCTCCCTAGTCAGTTGGTCATCTGTCAGTTGGTCGTCCACAACCATACGATGATATTCGATGGCAACATTCTAATTTGGCCGTCCACAATGTCCTCGTGTGTGCTCCCCATCACTAGTCATGACGCATACATGCTACGAGTTGTGGATTCCCTTCGAGTACAACAACTTTAGTGGAGATCATTCCTCCATCGAAGGTCATTTGAAAAAGTATAAAATATTGAATTTCAACTTTGGAAAATCATAAACAATTTTTTTAGCCTTAATTATTGCAAATGGAAAAATTATCAACTATAGAGTTGAATAAAGGTTGTCTTTATTTGACTTGATTTGAAAAAGTTATGAATTTTATTAATATTATACCTATTTTTAGGGATGGATTTGCCAACCATCTCTATAAATCAAATTTTTTTAGAGTCGGATGGAATTTTTAGGCACAGGAATGAGAATTTAGAGGACCAACTGTAGCACCCTAAAATTTGCCTCTTTTGAAAATAGGTTTAAAATGATTTAATTATGTATTTTTGTACTATTGAAATATAGGGAAATAATTTTTTTCATTAAATTAAAATTCATCATGAGGTTTAGCAACATGTTTGTGCATACATGCCCTTGCATTTGATGTATTTGATTGAGTGATTTTGAGTAAAATTCAAAAAGGCTTGAATTGCTTTGAAATAAAAGAAAAGAGAATTAGAAAATAAAAGGATTTAAAAAGTTGTAAAAATTTATTTTTTGAAAAGTGTATTTTAAACTTTATTTGAATTTGATTTGATTCGAATTTGAATTTCGCTTTGAAAACAAATTAGAAAAAGATTTGAAAAAAAGAGAAAACCCTCTCTCCTCCCCTCTTTCCATTTCGGCCTGCTTGGGCCAGTCTGTTTTTTTTCTCCTGCCGGCCTGCTTGCGCCCTGCGCTTCTCTTCTGTGCGGCCTAGCATTCCTTCTGAGCCCCGCGGCCCGCTGCAGTCGGCCCAGCACAGCAAGCCCACAGGCCGACCAGTCGCGCTGCGCCTTTCCTTCCTCTCTGAGCCGCTGACGCGCTAGGCCCGCATATGTTTTTCCTTCCTCACTTTAGTTTTATAAATCAAATCTAAATTTGACTTAAATTATAATCTCTATAAAATATCTTACATATGTTTTTATATAATTAAAACACATGAAGCTAATAGTTTTATGAGTAGATCTTTCGGCAGATGTATCTTTTACACCGTAGCTCCGATTAGAGTGCTCTTCGCGTCTGTGTGTTCATAGCGATGCGTAGAATCGTATTTCAAACTCTTTCACTTAATTTTCTATGATTGGTGTACTGTTCTGATTTAGATCTATTGTTTGTTTCGTGTATGATTGTATGGATGCTTGCGTGGTGCTTTATGATTAAGTCTAGTTGGTGAGATATACGTGGTGATCAAGAAGAAGAAGAAGAAGAACATTGAAGATTAAAGCTTACCGAAGGATCGATGTTTAAGGCAAGTATAGCATGGGATCTTCCTTGTTGTCCTATACACCTTTAATCATTTAATTCATACTGCATGTGTCTACCTTGACTACCACTAAGGATTTCGTAGTACTTTGTACCTTGTGCCTTGATTCCTATGGGAAATTGCATTGGGTAGTTTGATGCTAGTTCTCAATTACAACCATGATCTTGTGACTTGACTAATGGTATATGCAATAAACATTAAAAGATACTTTTTAGCAACATGGAACAAGGGGGCTAGAGCATTGGGCTATTTTTATGGTGCTCTACATTCCTCTCCCTAAGGACTTATTTGTAAGTGATCATCAAGGACTTACAGTACAGCTATGAGGGCTACATGGCTCTAGCTTTCGCTCAGTATGAGGACCTTTTCTAGCTTGTTAGAGGTTATCTTTATTGGCGTAAGAATGGCTTGCTGAATTGGGTATAGGACAACCTCTATCCCCTTGTGTATAGGCTGCGTGTCATTGTGCCATCGGGAAGGGGGGGGGTTCTTACATCTGTTTGCTGAGTGAATCTAATGG
>NW_027096871.1:65304-80000 GCF_019320115.1 Miscanthus floridulus
AAAGCCTCCTATCTTTAGAGAGGCAGAAGAACCATTACAAGCTGATGAATGGTTGAGTACGATAGAGCAAAGGTTTGGATTGCTCCGATTGATAGAAGGTATGAAGGCCTCGTATGTAGGACACCAGCTCCAAGGCCCTGTAGGCATCTGGTGGACCCATCACAGGACCACCTTCCCTACAAACGTCGAGGTAGTTTGGGACCTATTTCAGGAAGCTTTCAGGGGACATTTTATCCCTCCTGGTCTCATGGCAATTAAGCATACCGAGTTCATGAAGCTAACTCAAGGCAACAAGAGTCTTAATGAATACCTCCAGGCATTTAACAATCTGGCGAGGTATGCTCCTGAGTTCATTGATACGGATGCCAAAAAGATAGCTAGTTTCAAGAGAGGACTTTCCCCTAAACTGATGAAGTCTATGGGCAACTGTAAGTGTGTCACCTTCAATGAGTTTATCAGTGACACCCTGACTCAGGAGAATAATGATAAGGTATATGCTGCTTCCAAGACCCGTAAAAAAAACTTTGAGGCAGGTGCTTCTTAGTCTAAGGCACCAGTGGTATCCAAAACCCAATATCGTCCGCCCAATGCTAATGTCCGGTACCGCCCACCTAAGAAGAAGAATCAAGCTAAAACTGGTTTCCGCAAGGGGTACACAGTTTCCTTGCCAAAGAATACCTCTGGGCAGGGCAGTTCCAATGTCCCACCAGCTAACAGGCCGTGTTGGAACTGTAACAAGCCTGGTCACTAGGCTAGTACTTGTCCCTATCCTTCCAAGCAGAATGCTCAGGGAAACGTCCGTCAGGGGCGTGTTCACTACACTATTGTGGAGGAAATTCCTGCTGGTGAAGTGGTCACCACTGGTAAGTTTCTTGTTAATGATCACCCTGCAGTTGTGCTCTTTGATTTGGGTGCATCACATTCCTTTGTGAGTTCTACTTTTGCATCTAAGCATAAGATGAATGTGATTACAATTGTCAAGGGGGGTTATTGTATTAGCGCTGCTAGAAATAATATCATGACTAACCAAGTAGTTAAAGATGTAAAGATTGAGATTGGGGATCGAGAGTTCCTTGCGGATCTTGTAGTTCTGTCGGGGGTAGGAATCAATGTAATCCTTGGAATGAAGTGGATGAGCGGGAATAGAGTGTTGATCAATACATCAACCCGTGTGGTAATGTTGAGAGATCCTATGGATAAGAAGAGTTTTCTAGTGCAGTTGCCTCGTGATATCGCTATCCACAATACAACCAATGCTACCCTAGCCAAAGCCATTGAGGATATACTGGTTGTATGTGAGTTTCTAGATGTCTTCCCTGATGAGTTGCCTGGATTACCTCCGGACCGTGAAGTAGAATTCAAGATAGAACTCATTCCGGGTATGGCTCCTATTTCTCGAAGGCCCTATAGAATGCCGCCCAATGAGTTGGCTAAGCTGAAGATTCAGTTGAATGAGCTATTAAAGAAAGGTTTGATTCGGCCTAGTTCTTCTCCTTGGGGTTGTCCGGACTATCTTTGTGAAGAAGAAGGACGAGTCTCTACGCATGTGCGTAGGATTATCGCCCCCTTAATGCTGTTACTATCAAGAACAAATACCCTCTTCCTCGCATCGATATTCTGTTTGATCAACTCTCCAAAGCTAAGGTATTCTCCAAGATCGATTTGAGGTCTGGCTACCATCAGATCAAAATTCGTCCTGAAGATATACCTAAGACAACTTTCTCTACTCGTTATGGCTTGTTTGAATATCTTGTCATGTCCTTTGGGTTGACAAATGCTCTGGCACACTTTATGTACCTGATGAATTCGGTATTCATGCCGGAAATTGGACAAGTTCGTCAGTCGTGTTCATTGATGATATCCTTATATATTCTCAGAATGAAGAAGAGCATGCTGAACATATGAGAATTGTTTTAACTCGATTACATGACAACTAGCTTTATGCTAAGTTCAGCAAGTGCGAATTCTGGTTGAACAAGGTGCCTTTTCTAGGTCATGTGTTATCTGGACATGGAATTTCGGTTGACCCTACTAAGGTGCAAGATGTCCTAGAGTGGAAGGCACCTACTACAGTCATAGAAGTCCGAAGTTTCCTGGGTTTGGCTGGCTATTATCGTCGATTTATCCCTAGATTTCTCAAAAATCGCCAAGCCCATGACTCGACTACTCCAAAAGGATGAGAAGTTTGTGTGGACCCCGAAGTGTGAAGAGGCTTTCCACACTTTGCGGACCTTACTAACTTCTACTCCTATATTGGCACAACCTGACATCGAGAAGCCTTTTGATGTCTATTGTGATGCATGTGGCACCAGTTTGGGGTGTGTTCTTATGTAGGAGGGCCGAGTCATTGCTTATGCTTCGCGCTAGCTTCGAGAAGCATGAAATCAGTTATCCTACCCATGACTTAGAGCTTGCCGCGGTTGTTCATGCCCTGAAGATTTGGAGACATTACTTGCTAGGTAATGTGTGCAACATCTATACTGACCATAAAAGTCTCAAGTACATCTTTACTCAACCCGAGTTGAACATGCGTCAACGACGATGCTTAGAATTAATCAAAGACTACAACCTTCAAGTGCACTACCATCCTAGCAAGGCAAATGTGGTTGCTGATGCCTTAAGCAGAAAGGCCCATTGCAATTCCTTAGTTAGTGAAGACTTTCATCTAGGCACACCTCCTTCATCCTGTAGTACTCCACAATATCACTGTGGATTGCTCTCTTAGAAGTTGAATTATCGAACTCTAGAAGACTGATGTGGGTGTGTTTCACATCAAGCGAAAGATGAAAGAGCAAGAGACCAAGCACTTTAGGGTCAATGATAAAGGAATTCTCTGGTTTAATGATAGGCTTGTAGTACCCAAAGACAAAGAACTTAGAAATCAAATTATGGCTGAAGCCCATTCTTCTAGATTGTCCATCCATCCTGGTAGCAGTAAAATGTATCAAGATCTCAAGCTATATTATTGGTGGACTAAGATGAAGAAAGAAATCACAGCCTACGTGGCAAGGTATGATAACTGTTGCAGAGTCAAGGCTATTCACATGAGGCCCGGATTATTGCAGCCACTATCCATTCCTGGCTGGAAGTGGGAAGAAATTGTTATGGATCTCATTGTTGGGTTACCCCCTACCAAAAAGGGTTGTGATTCCATCTGGGTTATCGTAGATCATCTAACCAAATCCGCTCACTTTATTCCGGTCAAGTCTACCTATCACCCTCACAATTATGCTGATATTTATTTTCAACAAGTGGTACATCTCCATTGTGTACCCAAATCCATTGTTTCAGATAGAGGACCACAATTCACGGCTCGCTTTTGGGAATGCTTACATTAGAATCTTGGCACTCATCTAATCCACAGTTTTGCCTATCATCCGCAAACATCAGGACAGACTGAGCGTGTTAATCAAATTCTTGAAGACATGCTTAGAGCTTGTCTTATCTCTTGCAAAGGCTCTTGGGAGGAATGGTTGCCTCTCACTGAACTCTCTTATAACAACAGTTATCAAGAGAGTATCAAGAAGGCTCCTTTTGAAGTGCTATATGGCCGCAAGTGTACGACTCCTTTAAACTGGGTGGAACCCGGAGAAAGAAGATTCTATGGTATTGATTTTGTAAAAGAAGCCAAAGAGCAAGTCTGAACTATACAGAAGAATATGACTGCCGCTCAGGCTAGACAAAAGCGCTATGCTGATAAGGGAAGAAAACCTATTGAGTTTGAAGTAGGTGACCATGTTTATCTGAAGGTATCCCCTATGAGAGGAGTAAAACATTTTGAATCAAAAGGAAGCTTGAGCCTTGATATGTTGGACCTTACCAGATTATTGAGAAAAGTGGAAGAGTAGCCTATAAACTCGATCTACCACGTGAAATGGGAGCTATATTCCCGGTATTCCATGTGTCTCAGCTGAAGAAGTGTCTCCGTATTCCCGAGGAAAGAGTAGAAACAAGGAGAATCGAATTGAAATCTGATATTTCTTATGAGGAGAAGCCCGTGCAGGTTCTGGATACTCAAGAAAGAGTGACTCGTAGGCGAGTAGTTAAGTTATACAAGGTAGTTTGGAGTAATCATAGTGATCGGGATGCAACATGGGAGCGGGAAGATTATCTAAAGGAAATTTTTCCGACTTTCTATACTAAATGGTATGCTTTCCAAATCATGGGACGAGATTTTTCTAAGGGGGGGAGGGCTATAACACCCTAGGTGTTTGGCTCCTACAAAATTGCATTTCATTTCATAAACATGTGCATCATCTACCTCATCATGTCATTGTTACGGAAACATGTATATGCAACATTCTCAATTATGTTTGTTTCATACCTGATTGATTGTGAATGGTAGTTAGTGCAACATGTGAATGCAACATGAGCTTCTCATACCTTGAAACATGGCAACATGGTAGTAATATGACAAGTTTAAAATTGCAACAAAGTCATGAAACATGTGAAACATGGAATTGCAACATTAGGGTAAATTGAGTGTTTTGTTGTTTCATCACATGTGATACTTAGAAGTTGGTGTAGCACTTGTGTAGAGTGGTTAATTATGGTCTAATACACCTTAACTACACTTAGGGTAATTGATGGGACATTGTTCATGTGGATCAAAATGACTAAATTGCCCTCTAGGTGGAGGTTTGACTATAGGATGACCTATAGAGTGACTCTGTTTGACTGATCAAAAAGTCCAACCTAGAAACCTTGCATGGATGTGCACCCTTTACCAAAGTTGTAGCCAATTTATCAAGGAACAAAAGTCTCAATATGACCATCTCATGAAAATGTCTAGAACATGCTCAAACATGGCCCACAAGTCAAGTTTCCCAGATGATTTCAGACTTAGAAAATTTTTCTAAGTCCTAATGCAGTTTTAGTTTGATTGAGCCAACTTTGGCTTGATACAACTCATGATCCATGGAGAATTAGCTGTTGCTGTCTCAAGCATTGTTGGAGCCCTATCTTAACTCTACAACTTTCATGTATGTTTCTTCCACTAACTCATCACAGTTTAAGAGATCACACATCGTCAAGTCACGCTGTCAGTCGTGCCACCGGAATCCGATTCAGGCGTTTCAGAAAATCTTTAGAGAACGCCGTGGCCGACCGGTTCAGGGACTGGCCACCGTGTGGCATGCATGCTCTACTAGTGCTTGCACATCGCGCGTCGTGCTCCCAGATGAAAGCCAACGCCTCGCTCAGTCCCTCTTCATCTCGCCATTTCCTCTCTGCCATCCTCTTCCACGCGAGCGCGGCGACCGGGAACACCGTGACGCCGCCGAGCCAAAACACCTAACCGAGCGCCATTGTCCGATTCCTCTGAACCACAGCACCACCGTGAGCTCCTCCACATCCTCGAGCTCACCAAAACCTCGTCCTCGCCTCAGGTAGAACTCACCGTGAAGGCGGCTCCACCGGGTCGCCATGACCGCCGCCGGCCGAGCTCGCACGTGGTTGTGCCGCTCGAGCCTCTTACTGCCCCCTCTTTCCTTTGCTCTTGGTCCAGTGAGTGATGCTGATGCTCGTAGGGTAGACCACTAGGGCCATGACGCCGTCGGCTCGCCGGAGCTGGCCAACTCGCGGCCGTGCGCCGCCATGGCTGTCGCCATTTCCCCTAGCCACTGAAATAGCTGCAATTGATGGTACCCCTAGGTGCACATGGGTGAGGTGAACACACCGGTACCGGTGGCCTTGTCGGAGCTGCCACTGGCGACGAGCTACCGCCATCGTTCTTCTCCCCTCCCCTGTCTGTCTCTCTGACTAGCGGGGCCCGCTTGTCAGCAGACGCGCGCAGGCGGGAGCCGGCCGTGGGCCGCGCCGTGCTTCTAGGCCGCGCTAGCGTATGCGGGCGCGTGCGTCGCGGGCCGCCGTGTTTTTCCGGGCCGGCCCAGTAGCTGGTTAGGTTTTCCATTTTGTTTTGTTTTATTCTTTTTCACAGATTTGTGTACAGATTCAAAAATATATATCTCTTGGTTGGTAGATCCAAATGATGTGGTTCCAATTTTGTTGAGTTCCTGGTAATGTCTAGTTTATATTAAAAATATAATTTATGCCATGTTCTGTTATGAAAAATGGAGTTGCTAATTATCTCTTTTAATCATGTGGGAAATAGGGGTAATTATATCTTTTTCTGTGTAGCTCCATTTGGCATGAAATTTTTATGGTGTACTGCTCATATCATGAGTAGCTTGTAGTTAAATTTTCATACACTTTGAACACTGTATGTAGGAGTTAGGTAATTCTCTAGGTGTTAGGCCTTTAACTGAAGATGAGCATCTTTATCTTAGGTTATGCAAGTTAGGTAAGTTGATCTTGTTCTTCGAGTTAAGTTAGATACATGTTTTAAAGTGATTTAAATAGAGCTATTCTTAATCGGTAAACGAGTGTCCAGTGATGTTTTCGTTAAACACTTACAGTATCCATTCATCATGAGCATCATGTCATTCCTTATGCATCCATGATATTTATCTTGTGCATCTGCATGCAATAGGTGTACCGAAAGGAGTGACACTGCTGGAATTCGAGGAACCGAGCGGGGAGCAGCAGCAGCCAACACCGGAGGTTCAGGAGGTGCAGCCCTCAGGAGAAGTGCCAGACGAGGTCGCCGTTGAGTGCCCGGATCACTGTCCGTGCAACTTTGTGAAAGGCAAGCCCCGGAGCATATTAAGCCTCCTAATTTCTGAAATGCAATTAAAGTATTATTGTTACATATATATTGTTGCATTAAGTTTAGGTGTTGGATGCAAACACTTGCTGGCATTGGTTATCCAATCCTTGTCCAGATATTGATACCCTAAATCCTATGTAGCTCAGGCTCATGTAGTGCTTAGCCCTGCTTAAACGCGGTAGAAGTCAGGTGATTTCCTGTCACCTGTGAGCTATAGGGATATACATATGGCACGGTTGGCTATATTTGCTATCGTGAAAAAGAACCTGTCTTAATTTGAATTGAAGATCGGGCGAAGGCTTGCCGGTTTGCAGTGACTCCGTCTGTGTCGCTTAAGGACTGAATCTTGGAGCCTTTCCTGTTCATGTTGAACGCATGCCTCTCTCTTAGTTGGTCGGGTCTGGAGACCGACCACGAAGCCGAGTAGCTCACCTCAGGCTGGGAGTCGATAAGTATAAAGTACGCCTCGGAAGGGAGCCGTAGGCGTGAGTCCAAGGGCAGGTGATTTAAAAGTCCTGATCGTCCTGACAGAAGGGTAATCCCTGAGAGTGCTGGCGCTGATCGAACCCGCGAATTTGGTTCCTGAGTTGTACCAAAGGTGACCCACGGCTACCTTTGCAAAGTATGCCAGGATGAGAGTTAGGAATGCCCCCTCAGCTGAGTTGTAATTCGATTCGAGTCGCCGTCTCTCACCGGTTAGTGAGAACTTGACGGGCTTATCTCCAAAGTTGATACACTAAATAACATAATGGTCCAGGAATGATGATATGATGATGACAGCCTTATTATACCTGCTATGGTTAATATTGATTGCTCCTAATAAGTGAGTGCTCTAGTACAGGTGCAAATCTAGTGAACAGGTAAATGATGATAAACTTGACGCGAAGTTTAAATTGGTCACTATATTCATAAGCTCTTTTATGCAACTGTGTCTAGCTAGCCCACCTCATAAGCCTTGCATGACCCTTCGTGTCCTTTATTTCTGGTTTTGACGGGTAAGTCTAGCTGAGTACCTTCTCGTACTTAGGGTTTATCTCCCACCTGTTGCAGATGACCAGTTCTACTTTGGTTGCTGCAAGTATTGCCTTCTCCCGGCTGGGGATGAAGACTAGACCGTTGGGTGCGGTCTCTCCTAGTTCTTGTACTTGAAGATGCTTTTGGTGGGACATGACTAAGATCTGGCAATGTATTTGAAACTATGAAGTTATGTACTAAACTATGTTGCTTCCGCAAATTTGAACTTGGTTTGTAATATTTTATTTGAACTCTGATGGATATAATCCGAATGCCACTTGTGAAATGTTGTAACGAATGATGTGTTGTGTTGAATCACTACGGTCTTGGTTTGTATGTCGGGAGTTGTTTGAAATCCTTCGTGATTTCCGGACTATCGGGATTATGGGAGCTTAAGTATAGAAATTTAATCACTTCGGTGATTGTTTTTGTACTTACGTTCTTATAATTTGGTCGGTTTTGTTACACCATGCTTGGTTCAGAGTTCAAACTTCAGAGAACAATGGTCCGGCTGGCCCCTGCCTCTGCCTGAGCTGGTGCTTGACCTTGACGTGTTGCTGCCTGCTGCAGTGCTGCTGCATGTTGGAGAAGGGGCTGCTGCTGCTCTGGACTGAAACAGTAAAATATAACTCAATAATGGGCTGCCGTGCTCTGAATTGAAACAATAAAACACTTAAACACTACACAGGAGTTAGAAACTCAAGCATCCATTCAGCCAAAAAAATGAATAAGGAAGTTTAATAGCAGTTTAGACGAGACAGACAAGCTGTTGTTACAGCATAGAACTGAATTGGAGAAAAAAAAATGATATTGTTCCCACTATGCTGTAGTTTCAGAAACGATACAGGACACAAGCTGCACATCCAAATTATTAAAAAAGCAGCCGTTTACTTCATGCCTAAGAGTTATAGATACAACATAACTGTTCATCATAACTCTTCCTATAATTTCTTGCTCAAAACCCCCCACAGTAAACAGGGGATATTAATTCTCTCTTTAAATGCCCCTCTTAGTTCTCTCCATGAACTAAACATGGGATTGAAACTACTTCCTCCGTCCTAAAAGGAATGCAATTCTAGAATAGTGTTATGTTAAAGTATGTCAAATTTGATCAAATGTGTAAAAAGTACTACTATTTATCCTACTAAATAGGTTACCATAAGATTTGCCGTGAAGCATTTTTTCATAATATACTTATTTGATGTCATAATATCAATATTTTTATGTATATATTTGATCAAACTTTAGACAGATTAACCGAGAATGCATTTAGATTTGTATTCTTTCCGTGACAGAGGTAGTAAAAGTTAATTTGTCACTTTAATTCTCACCACTAATTCTCATGTGTCATTTCGTGTAATTGCCAAAGGCATCATATAGGCCATAGGCACACTATCAGGATCCCAACTTAAGTTTCCGGTCAATATACCTATTTGTTTATTTCCATAATAAATATATCCCCATTTCTGTTCCCTACGCTTTAGGCTGGGAATCCACCCAGTCAGTAATAACGGACAGACGTGTGGTCAATTCGTTAATGGGCTCCCCTGCCTGGTCAATTGGTCGTCCACGACCATACGAAGTTATTGGATGGCAGCGTTCTGATTTCTGCTCGTGCGTGCTTCTCCTCACGAGTCCGACGTAACTCTGCCAACTGCTGGGCGCTGTGGTATGCCTCACCGAAGCGCGTACGGGACACGTCCGTCCCAAGCTGCGGCTGAGTGCTCTGCACCGTCGTCGGGCTGGTCGTTCGAGTTGTGCGTGTGTTCTCCTTCTCCCCGCTCCGCTACACATGCATCTGCCGTCTCCCAATTCCAATCCGAGGAACGTTTGCGAACGCTCCCACAAAGCTCATGTGTGCCGATGGCTGCTCACTGTTGCTGAAAGAGCTCACACTATGTCAGAGTGGGACCCTGCTCGCTGTTGCAGAAACTTTTATCCAGTCATGCGTGGTTAGATTGCAGGGTTAGTCAGAAGGATTTGAACAAAGTCCTGGCATTCTTAGCCAACACAGAGGACGAACAAGCTCACAGGCTGTCTGCATTTTATTGAAGGCTCAACACATACAACAATGTGTTTTCACATATTTATAGACTACATGACTGGTATCATGTCCTGGACTAATCACTATACAGTACGCACTCACATGAAATGCTTGGCACATCATAGATGAACTTACACTTATACATCGATTATTTCTTAAGGTGTATGTGCATGAGAAGGTGAGATAGAAGGTGGTTTGTGGAGAGCCAATTTCTGATGGACGTACTGCATTTCTGGCCTGAACTGAGGAGAAGTCTGCAGGCAAGCAAATGCAACTTCGACAAGCAAAGAGATTTCTTTCTTCTCCACCATTGTTGGTGATGATAAGCGTTGGTCCAAGATATCCTCTGTTGCAAGTTCATGATGTTGTTCAATGGAAGCAATGGACTGTAACTCTCTGGGGTATCTCCCCATCACAATCTCCAGCGCGACGACACCAAAACTGTAGACATCACATTTTGTTGTCACCACTGATGTGTAAGAAAGCTTTGCATCAAAATAAAGCAAATGACAACTGTCAAACATAGTGACGAACCAAAGTGAAATTTTCATATTTGCAAATGGTAACATGAATATATTTGCTATATGCAAGAAAAAGCTAACTAACAACATACCAGGTGCTATATAGCCATATGTTCCAGCTAGTTCAATCCAGTTGGATGAATCATGTTTGAGCATCCTTGCTATTCCAAAATCTGAAACATAAGCCTTGAAAGCTGCATCCAGCAAGATGTTGTTGCTTGTTATATCACGATGGATCATCGGTGGATTGCATTCATGGTTCAAGTAGTAGATTGCTTGAGCCACATTTCTTGCAATGGCAACTCGCTTTTGCCAGTCCAACACCTTTGCAAGATCCTCAGTTTTCAGGACAATATGAAGGTTTCCTCTCTCAATGAAATCATACACTAAAAATTTGTACCTTGGATGGGAGCAAAATCCATACAGCTTGACTATGCTTCTATGTCGTATCTTTGTCAGCACTTCAATTTCACTAAGGAATCTCTTCTCATCATCAATCCCTTCTTCAGTTGGGTGAAGCTTTTTCACTGCAACTGATCTCCCTCCTTCAAGCTGTGCCTTGTAGACTGTGCCAAACCCCCCTGATCCAATGATGTACCTATCACTGAAATTTTCTGTGACCCTAGTGATGTCCTCAAATACTAGTTTCCCATCAAAATTCCACACCGAGAGAACATCTCTTGTATCTGTAACTGTTGTAATTTGTGGTCTTTTCCTTTCGCGAAGGATCATAACTAACACAACAATTGAGAGAATAATAACTATGCACACTGGAATAAAAGCAACTAGGACCAAGTGGTGAATTCTAGCTTTGTGATATTCCTTTATTGGAGTTGAAGAGCATGTGGGCAGGCCTGAGATATTACCACAGAGGCCTTTATTGTGGAGGAACCATTTTGCTGAAGCATTTTGGAACAGTCCTCCTGCTGGAAGAGGACCTTCCAAGTCATTGTATGACACATCAAATGTTGATAGACTAGCCATGCTACCAATGGATGAAGGAATGCTTCCACTGAATTGATTATGGGAAAGGTTTAGGACCTCCAACATCACCAAGTTCCCAAGTTCCACAGGTAGCCTGCCTGTGAGTTTGTTGTTGCTTACATCCAACAACATCTGTAGCCCTCCTAGACTACATCAAATAGTTGTTGGCAGAGGTCCACTCAAGTTGTTGTCGTTAATACTTAAGGATATTAGCATAGTACAACTCTCGAGCTCTTGTGGTATTGATCCACTTAATTTGTTTGCCGATATATCGAGGTATTGTAAATTTTTCAACTAACCAAATTCAGGTGGTATATTGCCTGAAAGTTTATTCTGCGATATGTTGAGCAAGTACAGGTTGGCAAGATTGGATAATTCTGGTGGTATACTGCCAGTTGGGTTGTTGGAATGTACTATAAGTAGCTCCAGTTTTTCAAGGTTTGAAAACTCAGGAGGCAAGCTTCCGGTTATCATGTTTTCTTCCATAGCAAACATGGACAAATTGATGTTTGAAGCCCAGGTTTTGGACAAATACACAGAAAAGTTGTTTCTGTCCAGTGCTACATCGACAAGTCATGGGTATGGCCTGAAGGATGATATATCTCCTGTCATTTTGTTGGAACTAAGGTATAGAAACTTCAGGCTCCTACATGTTTCAAGGCTTCTAGGAATTTTTCCTATGAACATGTTGTGGGTAACGTCGATACTTCAAAGATTCCCACCTTTGCATATATCAGAGGGCAGTTCCCCTGATAGAGAGTTGTTTGCCAACACAATAATTGCTAAGTATGTCAAATTAACAAATAATTCTCGTGGCAATGGACCCGACATGTTGTTGATAAAAAGTGATAGCTCTCTTATGCTTGTGAGGCTCGTGAAAGTTGTTGGGATGGATCCTAAAATCTTGTTTATGATTAAAGACTAGGTGTGGAGATCCACCAAAGCGCCAATCTCTGCAGGGATTGATCCAACGAGCTGGTTGTCATCAAGGTCAAGGAAGTTTAGCGTAGTAAGGTTCCCCAAGCTCGGAGGAATGGAGATGCTTAGATGGTCAATAGCTAAGATTAGCTCGCTTATAATGGGAAGCAAACCAATCTCGTGTGGAATGGGCCCTGAAAGATTATTATGGAAAAGATGGAGGATGTTTAGTTTGGTCAAGTTGCCAAGACTTTCAGGTATCTGACCGCTTAAAAAGTTGATGCTTAGGTCCAAACTTTCTAGAATGGGAAGGTTCCCAAGCTACTCGGGGATTGGCTCAGTGAGCAGGTTTTTTGCGGCGGAGAGAGAAACAAGTGTCCACTACTACAGATCTGGACATCACTGCCGGATTAGGGTGAACCGGCAGTGATGTGCCTTTACTGCCGGTTCTGAGCTTGAAAATCAGAAAATAGTTGGGGCTAAGCCAAAACTGGCAGTGAAGGTCCACATCACTGCCGGTTTGTGGCTTGCACCGGTAGTGGCTTGATGTCTACTTATCACTGCCGGTTCTAGCCAAGAACCATTAGTGATGTTGGGCTATCACTGTCGGTTCTAGACAAGAACTAAAGTTGATAACATCATAGTACAAAAAGCTGGCGTCGTCCTCTCCTTCCTCCTCTCTTCCATCCCGAGCACAGAGGCGCGCGTTTGGGCCGCTCCCTCCATTGTTGCAGCTGCTCTTGACCATGAAGCTAGCTCTTGGATTTGAAAGAATGGCTTGATCTTCTTGCTTTAAGGTTAGTAACAAGCATCTACTCCTTTGATTTTGTTGCTTAATTAGCGTTGTTTTGATGGCTACATTGCTTGATTCTTATTCTAGTTCTTTCTCCATTCGAAGGAGCACTTTTCCAATTGGACTTTGTGCATGGCTTGCAAGCAAATTGTGGTGAATCCATCATCCAAAAGGTTGGTGTCTTTGAACACATTTAAATTCCTAGCTAACTACATGGTGGTCAAGATCATTGTTAGTATGTGATGGTATAATTAGTTCTTGATAGGAGTAGAGTAGATTCTTTTATAATTTTGGTGAGCAAATTAATCCATGTGCCACCTACCAACACATTGTTTGGAGCTACATTGTTGTTCATGATCATATCTCCAATTTTAGTGTTTTTTAATTAGTGTCTCCATTTTTATGTAGCATGGAGTAGAATAATTATTCTTTATTATTGTGAAATAATTGTTTTTTAATGGTGCTACTATTTTCAATTTATATGGCCGAGGCTACCAATTTTAATATTCCAATAATTAGTGTACAATAATGTTTTTCAAAAATGGGGTGACTAAATTAAATAAGTGTGGAATAAATTATTGTTTCGAGCGACAATTGTTGTTCATGAAGCTCCACTTGTTATTAATTTCTCTGTAATTACTGTCTCAATATTTTGTTGTGCAGAGATGGATCAAGAGTGGATGTATGGGTCCCGAATGGACAAGCGATACATGGTTGGCGTTGGCAAGTTTCTCACCGATTCCAAAGCCCATGCTGGAAATGAGAACCCTGTCTTCTGCCCATGCAAAGATTGCATGAATCAAAGGAAATGGGCTGAAATTGAGTCTGTACGAATGAACTTGATTACCAGGGGGTTCATGCCAAACTATATGATATGGACTATGCATGGCAAGGTTGGTGTGAATGTTCCGTAGAAAAACGATGATGATGTGGCCATGCCTGACATAGCCATCCATGATGCTAATGAGGACCTGGTGTCAACACGGAACCTATGGCCACAATTAATGATATGTTTAGGAACACACTAGCTAACGACACTGAGGATAACGATGGCATTTCTCAGCTGCTACGCAATGTAGAGACCAGATATCTTAGTGAAAGACATCTGGGAAAGCTAGAGAAAATGAGACACGATGGCAAAACACCATTGTATAAGAATTGTCCAATGAGCAAATTGGAAGCCGACATCATGCTGTTAGAGTTCAAATCGACAAACGGATTGAGAGATAAAGGCTTCGATTAGTTGTTATGTATAATAAGGAAAATGCTCCTAGAAAAAATGAGTTGCCAGAAAAGACATACCTGACCAAGGAAATGATCTGCCCCAACGTCCTCGAGGTTGAAAAAATCCATACGTGTTCCAATGATTGCATATTATACCGTGGAGATAAATACAAAGACTTGGATGTGTGCCCCAAGTGTAAAGCTCCACGGTACAAGGAAGGATCATCAGATGAGGGTACCAAGACCAGAGGAGGTCCCGTGAAGGTCGTTTGGTATTTCCCTATAGCTCCCCGGGTGCATAGGCTATTTGCATGTGCAAAGTCAGCCAAGTTGTTGCGCTGGCATGGCAAAGAGCGTAAGAAAGATACAATGATGAGGCACCCCGTGCTATGGGAAGGACTGGAGGACAGTCAATACTGTGTTCTATAAGAACATCGGTGGAGAGGTAAGGCACATTTAGTTTAGTTTGAGCATAGATGGGATGAATCCTTTCGACTAGGTTAGAAGCAATCATAGCACCTGGCTAGTGAC